>NC_133796.1:12883221-13043221 GCF_043250625.1 Sebastes fasciatus
GTAATATGCCCCACAGGTTCAATCCTGTATATAAAAAAACGTCTGTTAATAACCTATTGTGCAGATAAAATCTAATTCGCCACATTTGATTGTTAAGTAGTCTCAAATGTCATATTCCACCATTTGCATGTTCAGCTATACGCAGCACCGTGTCAGTTGAGAAAGTGAGACGAGATTCTACACAGCTCTATTCATCAAACCTCTGTCATGTATGGGTAATGCAATGAAAGTGAACAGTTCTTAAATTCACCTTTTGAAGTGTTCACATCTTTGTGCCTAATAGCCGTCTCACTTACGTAACTGTTCTACTGGGAATAGCTTTGGCACATTGCTCTCATTTTGGGATTGCTGCAACACATTTGACGTGGAGGTATAATTCTCAATGTCACCGAGTTCTCTGTGACGAGCACAGGCAGCAGAGCAAAAATACCTTCCCTTGTTGCACTCCCGTCGTTGTTGATCTTGGTCCTTGCTGCAGACAAGCCACAGTAAAGGGTTTATTCTTCTCAATCACGGCTCTCAATCTGAGTGGAATAACCAGAACGCTTTGTGTAAAAGCCAACGTATATGGCACAACAACAGTCCTTTTGTATCAAAGAAAAAGTGACCCACTGAATGTTGTTTCTGCCACAGCAAAGAAGCAAGAAGTGTTTCTTGAGGGGAGTAATTGTCACTTCATCTTTAGCCCTCTGCATCTCTGACAAAATATTTATCTCACCGTGGCACAAGCAGTATTGTGGGCTAGGGTATGGACATAAATTGCATTTTTATGTTGTTCTATTGAAAGGGGTGGGTAGGGACTAAAATGCTATTTCAGAAAATCTTACTCTGCTACATTTACTGCTTACTTGGGATTTCTCTCCAGTTCCCCCTCTTAATATTACTCCCACATGACACCCTCCATGCAACATTCTCCTATCTGCAAGTTCATTATCATCAATAAGTCAAGTATATTCTATCTTTCATCATCATATCATGCATTCCAACTGCAGCACCTTTTTTTTTGCAATGTAAACCAATTTATTTCTCTCCTCTATTGCAGATAGTATTAAACAATGCCCTAAGAGTAGAGGCTGTCTGAATGGGAATGATTTATTACAAAGAGCGAGGTCTGTGCGTCGGTTTGCAGAGCTCTGCAGTGTAAAATAACCTCATTTATATTCTATATTGCTCAGGCTGCCTCACTTAATATTCCTGTCAGCACTCTTATGCCATGCCTTCTGTTGGCTATGCCTGCAATAAAGCCACTAGCTTTTGAAAAGTGTACAAATAACATTAAACACATTTCATCAGATTAGTGCAATGCAGTGGGAACACCTTTTTTAAATACAAAACAACGGGGTCAAGTGAGCCACGGAGCTCATTATGTGTCAACAGATTTGCATCATTGTACTGCAGGCATCAGGATCATTAAAAATAAAATATGTGACAGAATGTCAGCTGCCATTGTGCCGCCTGTATGTACCTTCAAAGAATCTCAGAACGCAAAAGACGTAAACATGATCATCGAGTTAATAAGGTGATGATACCACTATGTAACCATAACTTGACACTTATAGAGTGGTGCAGCAAGAGTCCTAAAACCTGGAAATGGCATTATAGCACTTCCGGTTCCCTCGTCTCAAAACCAATGGGGTTTTTCGTTAGATGCCTGAAATAATGCCTTGTGGTTAACACAAGCTTAAGAGAATTTAACGTTTTGTTCTACGATATAGAATATGCCCGTAAATATCGTACTCGTGAATTTTGAAGCTTTTTCATGTCTTTAAAAAGGCGGTTGCTATCAAGTGGCTACATGACACTACTAAATGTCATCACACCGTCTCGCCCGCCTTTACAGCGTTGTTGTGTATACCTGTACTCGTGCGACCGTGGTGTTCGTTTATAGCCTAATGTTAGCTTTTTACGTTGGTTGATTGCATTCACACAAAAAAATCACAAATTGTTAATTTGTGGAGATTATTTTACAGAACAAAACATGTAAGTATCATAAACGTTTGTTTGCCACAGAGCTTATTTTCTGCAATAATCCAAAAGCCAATGGATAAATCCCATTGGCTTTTTGTCGAGGGAACCTGTGCAATTCTAACTTTTGGGTTGGCAAAAGTACGTCATCCCTGTACTACTCTATTGTCCTGTAAGGAAAAACATTCAGATTCTTTAATTACTACATTATATTGGATCTCAAGTAGTCACAGCCCTCCAATTTTTAGTAATCTAATTTCTGGTAGACCATATTTCTGTGCGGAAAGAAACATTAAAATGTTGTATTTAGATCACACTTCAAACTATGTTGAGATGTTATTAGTAATGGCAATAATTAACCACAAACGCATCATATCCCAACATGCATTTCTGTCAATATTTCATCACAATGTATTAATTAAATGCTTTTGTACTGCGGTCTGGTTTTCAGCATGCATCTTCTTTACACCACCATACAGAATAATCTCATGTTTCCTCCTCTTGTCATCATTCTTCTTCTTTAATTAGCTAAGTCAGATTGGGCTAATTGCTCTTTATGAACTACAAGACTGTCTTTGAGTGCCCCTCTCCCACAACATCATCTCTCACTTCCACACAAATGGATAATTATGACCACAGCTAAATGGCTTACGAATTGATTTACTGTGGCGAGGAAGACATGAAGAAGCATTACCATGAAATGTGCCCATGTTTTGTTTATTCACATTATTTAACCTTTATTTTTCTCTGGAGTGACAACAGCAAAAAGCTGTCCCTTTTTTAATAAAAACAAAATAAAAAAAAAGCTTTGGTCAAAATGATTAAACAAATGTAAACAAGCAACAACAGTGATAACATGACATAGTAGGTAATAGCAACGTGTGCACATTTACCAAACAAATGCTGAGAAGAATGCTCCAGTAGGATCAAGGTCTTGACAAAACAGAGCATTGACCGCTTCATATTGAGTCTGGTTTCAAAATAACTATATATAGTCAGTTAATGTACTTTGTCAGTTCATTAATTATTAAAAAGTGTGACAGCGATCCCACAGTAATACACCTCGTTCGCGTGTCCATGTGCTTCCTGACTTTCTCACTATGCGTTTGCGTTCGTCATCTGGGAGCGCGTACAGTCCGGTCTCTGCAGTTATTCATCATAACATGCAGTCTAATAATACTAATAATGCTTATAATCACTTATTAATCACAGAACATAAATATAGACATGAGAAGATGAGATGTCGCAACTGTCCCATCAACGAGTAACCTGTCAGTCTATATAACTTTATGTTTAATCCTCTGGTTCGTTTGTAAAAAGTCAGTGTGAACAGGAACCGGACCAGAACTAAAATGCAAATATGTATACATTTTTACCTCGGTCTGGACCAAATGAACCGAACTACAGGTGTGAAAGCACCCTTAAATGACATGAAATATTTTCTGAATAGGAGGTTTAAGAAGGCTCCTGTGTTATTGACCTGCTTGCCAGGTGATGTTTCCTGAGTTTTGAGAGGCAGCTGCACCACCAGCAGCACAATGCCACACCTTTGGGCAGGACAACAGACTTGTATTCATCCACACAGATTACACAAGCCACTCAAGACAAGCAAAAAAGAAGTATGCAGCCATTAAAAAACGGTCGATTGTCAGTTCATGCCCTCTTCAGAATGTGTTCAAGAAGACAAAACCGAGCGCATGATTTTTGTTCAGGCCTTTGTTGGAGAACTCTTACGGAAGGAAACAAAGAGGCAATACAGTTACCGGTTTGCTCCTTTTTGTCCTCCCCTTTCCACAACACTCCTCAGTGGTCTCACAGTTAGCATCATAATAAAGCCTTTTTAATTGACATAAATAAGGAGATGAGGAGAAAACCAAGTGCCCAAGGGAAAGGTTTTGTGTTTGCGTGGACCTGATGCAGTGAATGTGTTCTGTTAATCAGATGTGAACACATGGCTGATGAGTAGGGCCCCTCTGCTAATTGGCAGTGTTTGTCTCTTGGTGGTTGTGTTCCTTCAAGGACCCAGCAGCCTCCCATTGGTATTCAGGGTACTGCTTTGTGCTCCCAGTAGTGACGCCACACCATAAGGGAGAGGGACCCAGGACCCTTCCATTTACTTAACAAGGGGGACTTTCTCCCAGCGCTGAGCAGGACTCAACCCCTCCACCACGTGGCAAACATCCCTGGAGCATATACCTTTCTTCAGAACTGATAGCTGCGCAAGTATTTCCACTTCAGTGCTACTAACTACTAACTAATTGGTTGAGCTGTAACAAAGATTGTAGTTGACACCATTTTGTAAGACTGCAGCAAAGGTTTTCATCATTGTAAATGGGTTTTATCTATAATTGGCAACTCTGGGTACCATAGATATATCAGCCCTTTGAGTGCTTTGCATCCATGATTAAACATTTATAGAAAAGTAGAGAAATCATCAGATTTCAGTTAATTATTGATATTATTTGCTTTATCTTATCAGTTTAACTGGAGGGCGATGTTGTTGCTTTTCAAAGAAAATCAAAACGGGCTCAAAAGTCTCTCTGATATGGTGCTACATAAAGATACTTAATAGGAATTTCAAATCTCATAGATTTAGAGATGCACTGTGCAGTAATTGCCAAAGCAGTATGGGAGCAGCACAATAACACAATCAGAAGGTATCCAAATATGAATGGAAACCGCTAACACCTCAGGTCCAAAAATTACTAAAAAAGGAACTGCGTAATTAAAGGAAGATAATTGAAGCTCATCCCCGCAGCTGGGGAATCTGTTTTTACATTTTATTCTTGAGAGATGGGTGAAGAATGTCTGTAGTGCTCTACCAAACTATTGTAAAACCCCTGCCATTAAAATGACCAACTAATCCTAAAACATATACACAAATAATATGATAAATCTCATAAATGAGTGGAGGAACATAATGAATGCAGATGCTTCAGGGCCCGAGGGTTCACTGTCTGCTTGCTGTTTGATTTTTGGAGCAACATGTTAGACAGCGATCTCTGCTTTGATAGAATGGTGTTTCATTTCATTCAGTGGAGTTCTGAGATAATTTATGCCAAGGAGCACTGAAGCTCTAATGTTTATCTCACAACTCACAAAAAAAGAAAGATGGAAAGATTATCAATATGCAGGTAGATAGCAGAAAAAAAAAAGTTTAAAAGGTTACAGATTCCATAAATAAAATAATCACTGTAATGCCAATATACAGAATGTTCAAATAAACATGCTCATATTCATAAGAAATTGACTTGTGTACTGTTGCGGTCTCTTCAGTGATTCATTATTGAATCCTCAGCTCTAGTATTTGTTACTAACTCATGTTAATTAGACAGCCTTGGCTTCTTTGCTTTGGAAGCAATTTCCTGTTCATGTTCACAAGTTAAGATTGGACTGCACAAGAACATACTAATTACATTTGAGAAATCTATTCTGCTGTAAGTTATTCCTATACCATTCTGTATCGTCAGAGGCCTCTATGTTGTTGTTAATTGTTTTAAGCATAATTGATGATACAGTATAGTAAATCACATGATGAAGCATAAGAGCTTAATGTGCAAAAGATACATTAGCTCCCACTTTATTTGTTCGCATATGCTGCCAATTATGGTTGTTACTTAATTAAAACATGCTGACTTTGTTTGTTTTTGGCAAGGTTCCCTCCGCTCTAACATATCATGTATTATATAGGCTTGTCGCGGTAATCAGTGTTACCGGTGTTACACTGTATTTGAGCATACACAGATTACATTACGTACCCACCGCCCCCACCGTTGTTTTGCTTTTTTTTTACAGAAATAAAACCCATTTAGTTTATTTTAGCGTAAAAGCGACGTGTTATCAAAACATAGTCGGACGACGGACGCTATAAACTGAAAGTGAATGTGTCTGCTCCATACGCAATCTCAGCTCAGAGCAGCAGGAGTCATATTTCACACACACGGGACGAGAGAGAGTTGACAGACAAGACGGTGGCGGAGGATTTGGTGTCGAAGCGAAAAGCAAATGCGCCTATTTGGCAATATTTCAGATTTAAACCCAATGCTATAAGGGAACCATAATGTTAATGAGGCAATTGCTATGCAGAGGACAGTGTTCACAGCTGGTGTGCGTGGCGGAGCCGCGCCGAGTCGAAACCTGTGGCGCCGCAACGAAAGCGCGACCGGAGAGGCCGGACACAGCCATCCAACGTTAAAGATCAAACTAAGCTCGCTACATATATTGACCATCATCTTTACTTGTAAAATATCCGGTGTAATCGGTAACACAAGTGGTGTCACAAGTTTATTAACTGGTGGGAAAATGTCCTCACCTTCACATACCAACATTCTCTAACTTTAGACTTTAGCTAAAACCCTGAACCCCAAGAGATCACAAATGCCCCACTGCAGGTTTTCTGCTGAAATATTATCCGTTTTTGACCTTAAGATTGCTATTAATATGTATATTTTGAAATTGGAGTTCAGTTTTGAACCGGTTTCCATAAAGGTCAGGTCTTTTATGAAAATTAAGAGGAAGGTAGAGGTCTGTGATGGAAAGAAGAAAAACATGCTCTCGTACTGATAGCATCTAGTGGGTAAATGTTAATAGTTGTTTGGATGGATTTTTTTGTTAGATTTTGTTTTATACCAATACCACCAGTCATAAGGAGACTTTAAACTCAGTCGTAGCGGGAGCATTCGTGTGTGTGCATGTTGGCCTTGTGCAGATTCTGTGCATTTATATGATTGTAATGACCTTTGGATCCACCAATTTGTGCATTTGTTAATGAATAGTGAATGGCTGCCTAATTAATTATTATTCTGGGATTGGATACACTAGAAAACCTCTATTGCCACTTGAAACTATCTCCTATAAATATCAAGTGGCCTTTCCACTTGCAAACATTACATATTCTGCCTGAATCTTTTGATTTAAAGCTGAGTTATTACTATTAAAGGATAAACAGAATTCTAATTAATTTTAAGATTGATTGAAATAAAACCTGAATACATCTTTTTTCATGTACTTACATTTAAATTTTACGCATGTAGCTGACACGAAGAAAGAAATCATGTTCTTTGTGATGAAGTATTTTCATCCCAGAGGTCATATAGCAACGCAGCACACGCACTGCTCTGTTTTTCACCTCTGCACCACTGGCTCATCATTCTGTCATGTAGTATAGGAGCTGTCAACAGTGACACCCTCTACTAGTTGGGTGTCAAGGATGGATGGTACAGCCTGCACAGCCTCTTCATTTAACCTAGCGTTTTACTCTACCGCTATGTTAGGTTAATGGAATGAAACTGGCTGCTGTATGGTGGAGGCATGTTGTATCTGTCTTACAGAGAGATGCTGCAGAGATGGGTTGGAAATGGGATTAGCTCAGGGTTTAAGGAAACGTGGTGACTGTTTTTACCTTTGGTTGTTTGTTTAAAGGTGCTAAATTTCAAATTCAGAGCATATCTACTGCCTCCACACGGCTCTCAACATGGCGATGGCTGAGCCAGCGGCTAGCAGCTAACTGTGCTAACAGCACAAACAGTAAAAAAAAGGCAACAGTGTTACACTTATGCAACGACGACGTGGGTTGGGATCAGCGGTAACTGCTGTATGAGAGCTATAGTTGGGCGATTAGACGAATATATCGGCGATTGGCTGAGTACATCGGTGGTTGTATTTTTTGGGCGATGTTTGTCATTTTATTTTGCTAATTTAATGGTCTGCCTCAGAAAAATGAAACAGAGAATCACACCACATCTTGTGCAAACACCCATACACATACTCAACTCTGACTATATCGGCAATCGCCAGTTGTTGGGCTGACAATAGCCGGTTGGAAAATTATCAAATCGCCCAACCCTAATGAGCACAATGTGGCGGTGATTAGCTATCCAGTGGGGCACACACACTGGGACTCACAACCACTAACACATGTATGCGTAGCCAGACCGGCTACGTAAACAAAGCACACAGAAGTTTCGATTACAACACACACAGAGGGAGTGTGACGTCATGCTCAGGTAGACATTACGCCACTATATCGTTACATAGCAAATCATTGTTTGCTGCTATCTTAATGCTCTGAATATGAAATTGAGCACCTTTTAAACAGCTTAAAAGGACCTATGTTTCCGTTCATTGCTGATGCAGGAAATAGTGTGTAGGTCTTATAAAAGGTAGGGTTGATGGATGGACATTCAGAGCTTCTGTTAGCATTGGAATGAGAACCATGTGGACTCAATTGTGTGGTTATTATTGAAACAAGAATCATGTAAATTTGGTAAAGCAAGTACAGGTTGAGGCTTTTAATAAATACACCAGGGAAATGAATTTCAGGTGGACATTTTAACAGAGAAGCAGTCATTGCCTCAAAGCTTGATATATCAGTGGACAGAGTCGCACCCGTTTTGTTTTGTTACATTTCTCTTGGGAAGAATCGGTGTAAAAACCAGAAGCTGCATCTGTGGCATAATTGAGCACTTTGAAAAGGACTCTGGGATTGTGGGTAATTGCTTCAATACTGTTTGCAAAGTACCTTTTGATTAAAGTTTTCCAATACTTTAATTAGACGGACACCAAGCTTCAAAAGCTATTGGCACTTAGCCTTCAAGCTGTTTTACTATAAAGGAAAAATCTTTTTTTCTTTTGAAACAACCTCGGTCTTGTTTTTGTAGTTTTGGCTGTCATTCCTACTGATTTATGGAAGCATTTTACTCACTGACTTCATTGCTGAAATCGGGGGAGGCGGGAAAACCAATAGCTACGGCTTAACAACAGGTTGTTAAAAAGCTTTTTACTTCCTTTACAGCATACACATTCTCATTAAAGTAAAGCAAATAGAGTAGTTTAAGTTTCCTTTATGCATACGATGCAATCTGTCATCTAATTTTTGGTACAAGCTTCACAGAAATTAGTAGCAAAGCAAGCGTGTTAAAGATGATTTATCACCAGAATTTTCACCCAAATCAAGGCAAAAAATCTCCCATGTTAATACTTTAAAGATGTAAAGATGAGAAAGATTTCTTTCGTTGTGAGGAAAACATCCATTCCTCATTTAAGAAAGCCAGCATACACACATACTGTTTGTCCATGTTCACACACGCATACACACACATATAAAGAGATCAATCAAATACTGTGTGCATCCCTTCAAGAACACATGTTTGCTTTCAAATAAAAAGCAGGACCAAAGCAAATTTAAGGGATAGCTGGGTGAGCTTTACAGTTCCCCCGTCTCCTAGAAGCTCTTCCTATTACACAACATGAATAGATCATGTTTAGCAGAGTTGTTTTTTATATATCTTCAGCATGTATTAATGCATAGTTGAGATTGCAGTTTAAATGTCTTTTACCCATGGGAGGGAGCAATGCTACGCAGACTCATCAGCAGTAATCTGGTAGATATGACAGGAAGTCAGCAGAGTTTGTGTACTTATCACAACTATCGTGTGATCGCACACTTATTTTGTGTCAAGCTGTGATTATTTTCTTCTCCTCTCCCCTTTATTTTCTCGACAGGTATTTTAATGCAAAATCCAGCTGAGATCAATCACTCCTGATAAACCAGGACCATGCAGACAAAAGTCTCAGAGGAGGAAGAGATCTTATATTTAAAACATTATTATCTATAATGCACATGGATCATACATTTTTAAACCTTCACTCCCAATACATGGTGTTGTGTGGCGATGTGCTCCCCATATAAAACTACTACCTTTTAGTTTTTGCACTTCTCACACATTGTGTCGGAATAATAAGCAATGACACACAAGTAAAAAAGAAAGGGAAGATGACTGAAAGACAATAAACAATTTGATATCTCTGGAGTGCTACTGGGAACACTCTCCTTGTTGTCTTTGGTCTGCATTGCCGTTTCCATTACGGCTGGGTTCAGAGAAGATTTTGACTCTGGGTAGAAAAGGGAAAATGAAAGAGAAAACTCACACATCCTCGGGGTAGATGTTGATTTGAAAGGAGAAACAAAAGAATAATACCCGTTTGATGTGAAAAATAAAACCAACCGCTTCGCAGCTTTGATGGGAGAATGTCAGGAAACGGCAGTCTAATTGGTGGTGTAATCTCTGAGGAAGCGAGGGCGAAGGGAAAAATGAGGCTGCATGGCCTGCGTCCCCTGATTGGACAGATGATGGGGTTAAAGTACGTATAAATCTAGACACCAAACATTTAGCATCACATTTGCACTGCCACACACCCACAGGCAAGGTTGGAGAGTTACAGATGATGTGAGGGGATGCAGGAGTCAAATAGGACATCTGAGCACTGAATCAACCATTGGAATCTGATAATAGTTGTTGATGGCATCAGGACGCTGATAATTAGTGATACTATAATTAGTGATACTACAATACTGTGCAGTGAGTTTAATACACCCATTAACATCTCTAAAGCATAAACTAGGAAACATCATCGACTAGTTCCCTGGTTAGAGCAAGAGACATCATAGTAATAAAGCACAGCTTTATGGGTATCCTCTGCACTGCTGGAAAATATTTTAAACCAATAAAACTGCCTGGCTGAAAGTACCCTGTTATGTAAGTCAACCATAATCCCACATCTGCAATAGAGGGTGTAGGCGTGGTCTGCAAGCTGTTCGCGTCTATACAAAGACATACATCTTTAAGACATGGCTGATGGTCATTGAAAGTGTTTTGTAAATGGATGAGACCAGCTTAAGCTAAGGGCATTAGAGAGCTGGTAATTTTGAATATGTTATGTAATTTGTTGCCGCACTCCTAAGAAACTGAGATTGATGTTAAAATAAGCAGCTTTTTATGTGCCCTCTGTTGCGGGCCTGGCCTTAATCCTTGTCGGTATTATTTCTACATTGTGGAACCAGTTCTTACTAACTTAAGCACAACCCCAACTTTATACCTTTTTATGATCTTTATGAAAAAAAATTTAAAAACAAAACATTCGATTGTGATTTGGAAGTCGAATACCATGGCAACGGTAAAAGCTTCAAAGCATTCGGGGCAGCCCTGCTTACTATGCAGATTTTTAATATTAAATATGCAGCTCATCCATGTAACTGTCAATGACTGAAATTATTTTTTTACAAATAGCAGTATAAGACTACATCCACACTAATATGTTTTCGTTTTAAAATGCAAAAACGTTGCTACATTTATGCCTAACGTCCACACTACTCTGGCGTTTTCTAGCCCCTAAAACGTTTGAAAACGCTGCTGACCCGCACCAGGTATTGCGTTTTAGTCTGGACGGACAGAAACGGAGACCTTTTGAAAACGATGACGCAGACACCAACGTTCGCTTCTTGATTGGGTCTTATCCGTCCTGACGTGTCCTTCCCTGATTTGTCACGCCCCATCACATGAACGTTTTCCGGAAGAAAACAAACATCAACCTCGACCACCAGTGGTTAATTTCAACATGGATAACAAGTTACAAGCGTTGCTGACCTTGTTGTCTATGCTAGCAGCTGTTGTGCAGTTAAATTCTGCATTTTATAATGCTACTACTGCCTACATACACAGGAGGAAAGCTATTTTTCAAGCAATTTACATCAATTCCTGTGTCAAGCGCTGCTTCCTGTTTACACCGGCATGCACATGCCCAGTGTACATGACTGGTCATGTGATATGCTTTTTCAGGCGTGGTAATATGGACGGAGAGTAATTCTGAAATGGCCCTAAAAAGCTTGTCTTGATGGAGATCGCTTTCATTTTAAAATGCCGTTTTAAAAGGAAAACCTATTAGTGTGGATGTAGCCTGAGACAAGTGCATCCCTCTGTGTCCCATGTGAGCTAACAGGATGAGCTTGCAGAACTGGCTCTCAGTGAGGAGAAAAAGAGGCTTTGCAGATTTTTTTTTTCTTATTCTGCAACAATAGATATATCCATAGTAATTAAGTAAGTCCAATAAAAACATTGATAGCGCAGTAATGAAATAAGCCATGTTGCGATTGAGGCCTCAGAGTCTCGGAGAAAGCTATTGTAATTGAGGAGCAGTTGTTATCCCAAGCCCCATTAAAATTTCATCACACATGCACATTTCCATGAATGGCATTATTCAAATTATGCTAAATCACATCAGCTTGCCTGCTTGCCAATGCAACGTTGCCCATTACAATGACCGAGGCGTTATTGAGGCAAGATTCACAAAGTCTAGAAAGGGTCTGCATGTGATTTAACGGCATGCTTCATATTCTAAACAGATGCTGAAAAGCTACTGAGTATTGGCCCTTGGCCTCTGAATATTTGGAAGACTGAGGAATAAGAATATTGAAGCCAGCACATTTGAGACAAACCTTTGCTTTATTCAAACAAATATAGCACACACGGTTTTGAAATAAAGACGGAAATTATAAATTGGCTTGGGAGGCAGCTACTGTAGGCCTCTGTTATTTTCTGCGTAAATATTCTGTGGACATATTTACTCCATCTATCATCATAGGTATTTTGTACTCCATACAGTTTTTCATAATGGTGGCATGTAGAAATGTTAAATGATTTCACTGCTGCATTCATTACAAGTGGCTGAATAACATTGTTGGCTGGATTTCTGAAAATAAATATATGCAAGAGGCACATCCCCTTTCTTATTACATACATGGGACAATGTTTAATTCAAAAGCAGCAGCGTGTTATTCACACTGCTGCACAGTTCCTACTGCACACAACACATCCAAAAAAAAAAGTCCAACACAGCTTGACACTGATTTGTTATTGCATGTAACTCCGTTTGCAGTGAAATATTCATCAGGTGGAGGGAGCGCCTACTCTGCTGCCCATAATAAGTCACCTGCTAACACACTGAGAGTTGCCTGTCTTAACCCAGGCCATGGGAACATCATTATGATTACAGCAGTGATTTCATGATACCTTGCCCTTAATAATACATGATAAATAGCTGGATGAATGGAACAAAGCAGTGTGTAATATTAGGTGACCCCGTGTTATTAGCATTGAGAGGAACCATTAGTGGGTTGTCTTAACCTGCCTTAATGAGGTCCCCGCGCTCTGGGAGTGAAAGGGACGATTGGTGCATACGATAAAGGGGGAGCAGGAGTTAGAGGAGGTTGGAGAACACACACAGTGGTGTGTGGTCGCTATGTTTCGGCTGCTTACTGGAATGTCTGTCTATTGAGGGAATGCGTCATCTTTCATCAAACACTGATCGACATGTTTCACCATTTTCTGACATTTTATAGACCAAACAACTAATCGATTAATTGAGAAATTAATCAACAATGAAAATAAGCATTAATTACAACCCTAAATACAATCTCAAGAAACAATTTTACCATTGTGGTTGACAAGTTTTTGTATTCCAACAACAAAGATGATTACTTAATGTAGGGTAATGAGTCTTTAGACTACCTGAGTCAAATCTATTCACCGTTTACTATTATCAATCAATATGTAGCCTACTCTTTTTATTCTGTGTTGTATTTAACCCCAAAGTTATTGATAGTCAGAAGACTTATCCCCTGACAACATTAGGTCAATAGTAGTGCCCAGCAGCAGTCACATAACTCTGTGTACCAATAAGTGTACACATTATCACATTTCAAATAAACTGTGTTGAAAGCATGTCATTTGATGACCATACAGTCACCAATTGTTTTCAAAGGAGCATATTCGTTTCCAAACGTATTTCCAGCTGCATGAGGACACCGATCACCACAGTTTCTCTATGATGAGCACAGCTCAATTCTTGTCTGGCATAGTGGAACAAAACCTTCCTCTTTCTGCACCACTCAACACTACAGCTCTGTCAGCACGTCGCCATTCTTTCAAGTCTAACAAAATAATTAATGTACTTGTCAATCACACATTAAAGACAATGCCCAGTCTAGATACAGTAGTAGTCAATATTTAGAAACTCTCCACATGTGACCTAGAAATTACACACTGGAACAAAGGAAACAAAAAGCAACAAACATTAGTGAAATTTTGACAAAGGATTGATGACATTTCATGAGTAGATGCTAAGACCACTAACACTTGCAAATTTTAACATTTGAGTTTCCTGTAGCTTTAAACCAGGGTGCACGGAAGCTTAACAAAGCAGCTCATGCTGGCTAAATGACGTAATGTTTTAAATATACAGAGCTATAAAGCTAATTACGTGAGTCAAATTAATTACAAGTAATGTAGCTGCATGTTAAAGCTCTCTAAATGAGGGGAGGCGGTGCGGGGGTATTTTATCATAGAAAGTGGGGGGAAATTGGGCTGAAGGATGAACCCCACACCACGGATCAAGTACCACACCCATCAACAGATATGACCGATGGCTGGCAGAGTGTACGGATATGAATTGCATGGATTTGTGCTTGAGCATTCGTGTATATCTGCATATGAGTGGGCACTCAAGATATGGGTGCGCAAATGACTGAACATGATGGACTATAGGGCTGCAACCATAGTGTTTGCTACACATGTAGAATATTTAAAGATCATAGTGGTGGCATCTAGAGTCAGTCTATTCAGGGATACTGTAGACGCTAATATTTTCAAGCACTGGCCCCAAGGGCCACCAAGCCCCTAAATTTGGTGGCCAAAGTACATTTTTGATGGCCCAAATGTAAACTTATGTAAGAACAATACAGAGAAGGCAATTTAACACAACTTAACACAGCCTTCCTTAACTGTGACACTACCAGAATTAAAATGTTATTTATTTAAATTGAAAACTCAAGTTCTTTGTTCTCACAGTCTCTTAGAGCTGCTTAAAGCTAGTGTTAGGAAGTTAAACAGGTCGTAATTCCCTCTCTATTATCTATTTTATATTTCAGTGAAAACATCCCCTTCAAACTGTGCACTATTACATTTGAACACATCATGATAACGTTATAATTTATCTTCATCCATTACTGAATATAGCCTGAACGCATCGTAATGTAACTCAATGGAATCTCCGTTAACATTAGCTGTTAGCTCCGTTATTTAGCCAAGCAGGACTGTGCTGCCGACCAGCTGCTAAAACGGCGACTAGAAAGCATTAATGCCGATCTCCCAATCGCATCCCTAAAGATAACTCCTCATTTCAACTTCACAAATCAACCGTTCCTCGTCCATTGTGCGACTTCCAAAGCGATCGACAGGAATAAATAGAAACGGGGGGTCCGACAAAAGTTAAGTCGCGCTGTGCAGCGCTGCGTCGCTCGCGGCCAGTTGGAACACTCCAGTAGAAAACAATGCAATCAAACTGATTTTGTCACTGAAGCATCACATTCATTATACAGTTTATGGTTAGGACATGGACACTGTAATCTCATTGAGACACGCAGTCTTATTCTCAAGAGAGACCTGATAAAACTTGGCAGCCACAGGGTGCCACCTACAGCGGTTATTTGGTGGCTACAGAGTAACTTGTTGTGGCCACGGGCCATCGGGCCATGGTTAATGTTAAACCCTGCTATTTGCTATTATCTAGTTTCTATTTCCCATTTTGCCAGGCATGCTGCATTTGTAAATTTTCTATGACTTTGAAAGACAAACTTTACTCTGTGAAACCATAGCCGGAAATGAAATGCTATCTCACTGAACAAAAACAGTCTAAATAAGAAGACATGGACGTGACAAGTTTGCAAGGTGACATGTTGAAGTATTATTGTTTTTGTTTGAGGTATTATTTTCTGGCAGAGACTTCCATTTCTTCCCGTGGGTGTCAGGTGATTGACAGTAAACACAGCATAAAATAATGTGCCCACTGAGATGAAAACACAAAACTCAGCCAGGAAGAAAAGACAACAAAACAGACACTTAACCAAAAAAAAGACACTTAACCAAATTAAGGCGTCATATTAAACCACGATAAACTATCTAGAATGGGCAGTTTACAAGTCAGTGGAAGTTTCTGTACTACTTCTGTACAAAATATGAATGGCATTAGATAAATAAACACTTTGAAATAATGTGAAGACCAGAGCAGTCCAGACAATCTGCATAAACTTACAAACACACTGGCATTACCTTGTGAATGTAATACATTCATTCTCAGCGTGATTCACTGTTTGGCTACATCGAGAGAGGACTTTAACTGCAGTGACTGGTATGCAGGCAGAAGATGGACACGGTTTCCACAGGGATCATCTGAATCACAAAAGAAGAGGAGACGGGAACATTACTTGTCAGTCATGTGACAGAGCCTCATTACACTCACACATCACCAGACTCAAGTGTTTATTACACTGGGCTTTGGGGAGAAATCGATCTAAAATGACAGCTGCTCGGTCCATTCCTGCGGAGAGTGAAGTTGACCTGTACACAGGGATGCCTTAGTGACTGATCTACCTGAAGTTACTGTGTTCAGCTATCCAGGGTGTGATCCTATCAGTGTTACATTGGTTACATTATAGCTTCTGTTGGTTGTATTTTTATAAGAGAGGCCAGGGAGATTGAGGAAAGAGACCGGATTTAACATGAACATTCACAGAGAAAGAGATCTAACAAGGTAAAAAGGTCTATACAGTATACCGTATGTATATATAGTGGTGTATTTTCTCACTTCTACTGTATGCATACCTGACAGAGAGAAAAAACAGAAAGTTCTAAGAGAATACTAAAAGGTAGAGACACAGCAACAGACACTGAAAGGGAATGATTCTCTCGGCTTATAAATTGATCAAATAAGCATCGCTTCCTGACAGGAAATAAATACTTGATTCCAAAATACTATATAATCTATAATGTATTCTCTTACAACAGTTTGTATGATTTCTTACAAAAAGTTATTCCTCATTTTTCCAGCGTTTTTCCTATGAATGTCCAGCAACATGTGACACGTGTCAATTTCAGCTTCAGTCTTTTCAAAATAAAACTGCTTAGTGAGGTTTTTCGAAAAGATCAACTTTGTTATGTTTAGGCAACAAAAGTAGGATACTTAGTTAGGTTAAGGAAAACCTAACTAAACCTAACTAAGTTTAGGTTAAAATAACACCGGAAGTGTCGTAACTTATCTGCGGAGTTTCAGACGTTTTTTTCCATATGTAAGTCTGTGGGGAAAAAAGTATTTTTGGGCCCAATGGCATCACGTGAAGGGACACGGAAGTTGTAGTACCACCGTTTGGCCACTATTTAAAATTTGCTTCACAGCCTGGCGCTCTTCTTGGGGGCTTGCCCATCTACCCCAACCTCCTCCCTATGCGGCATATGTCACTCTCTATACTTCCTGGTTCACAATTACGTACATTAAATATGCATTAATTTCATGGGATAAATACAAATTACTTTTTGTAGGTATAGCTACGAACGGTGTATGAGAACAGCCTCGGAAAAAAATAGTCAGTGACTACTGTGACTATTCTATAAGCAAATATCTCACAATGTGGTAACAATTTCAGTAGCTAATTGATAGCCTTGACACGTAAGATACAGCACATGCTTGAAATGGCAATTGTTGTCCCTCCTCTTCATTCAGAAATAATGTATACTACATTTTGAAAGTCTTTAACAACACTGAAGCTCCCAGTTGGATACGAAAATGAACAACTGCACAAAGCAACGCTTCCTAGTATGTTGTACTGTTTTTTGGTCTGTGGGGAACCCAGAGCATAGCACAGCTGTTAAGTACTTTTAGCAGAGCTATTGTTCAGTGAAACAAAACAGCCCATTCAGCTTGGCTGGTTTCCAGAGCACTCCTATAGCGGCCAAATGTTTATCATTGTTTTGACACTGCATAGGATAGGACAGCATGGGGTGTGCCTATAGATAGCGGTGTCGAGTTTCTGTGTGTGTGTGCGTGTGCGTGTGTGTGTGTGAGGAGAGAGAGGTTGTACGAGGCATTAATGCTCCAGAAACAAATTAGTTCTATATCGTAACGGACAATTTACCATACTCTCTTGGCAATTCCTCGTAACATACATCGTTATTTTTTTCCCCGTGTAATTCCTCTTGGGGATGGAGTAGAAGTGCAGTGGTAACTTAGTGAACAGGCAAGTCTTTTAAAATCTCAGATGTCTTAGTGTTGTAAGTATAACAAAAACCCATGTTTTTATTAGCTGCCGTTGCTACAAAGCGATCACTCTCCTGTCTAATGATTGCCGTTTCCTCTGCCCTTGAATCCTCCAGAACTGAGCCAGTCTTTGGCGTAACAGTGTAGGACAGAAATGAAAGGTGTTACATTATCTGTTCTGACTGCAGTCCGAAGGCTCCCGCTACACTGATTGTGCTCCCCTTCTCTCTCCTTACCCATTTAATCTCTTCATTCTGGCAATGCGCACAGCCAGGACAGTTCTGCTTTATTCTAATTGCATACTTTCGATTAAAAAAGCTTGTTTTCCTTGATTACTTTGATGTTGAAATGGGAGCAGGGGAGCAATTCACATTCATTCGGCAGTATGTTTTTCCCCCCCCCGCTCTTTTGTGCTAACAGCAGAATTCCTATTTATATATTGGCAGTGGAACTAAATTACTGCAAACATCTCTGTGGGCCAGCCAGGCATAACAGATTGGCAGGGTCCTGTATCATATCAGTGCCCCCTACTGGCCACCAGCAGGAATGCACTATTGTTCATTCCAGGCACGTATGGCATCAGGGGCTGTTAGAAACACAGAGGAATGGCTTCCTAGATTCTTTGCTGGACTGCTGGAATATTTGCTAAATGAATCCCTCATGACCGAGATTCCTCTGCTATGCGCACATACCAGGAACGTATCCAATTTACCTCCACATTCTCAGTATTTAGCCTACACAGTTTGCAATGAGAACTTACTGTGAGTCCAGCAGGCTTCATCTCAAAGATCGCTTACATTACATGCATTTGCAAGCATCAAGTGCTTTTTCTGCAAAGGCCTTTTATAGTATGACCATGTAAAAAATCATAAAGAAAGGGCTAAAAATCAAACCAAATAGAAGATATGGGTGAGATATGAATCAAAGGGGAGGGTCTGACATGTTTAAAGAGATGAGTATTTAAAAAAAGAGAAGGTCCCCAGAGGGATATATTCCAGAGGAGGAGGGGTGAATGGGGATGAAGATAAAGAAGTGAGGATTTCTTATCTGTGTTTTGATGCTAAATGCTACATTGTACACTTTAGCAGCAGGGCTAATGGCTCAACTGTCCATACAGCAGAACGCCTGATCAGCCGTGTAGCATTCATGCCCTTCATTGATGTTAACTCGGCAGAGAACAGGGGCAGGTTTGCGACTAAAGGCGGGGGTTGACTCCCCCCGCTGGGATGTGAGCATCTCTCCCTAGAGTCCCATCACACACTGCTACAACACTAGCAAAACATCAAGGGGCTTTTGCTCTTTTTATGTTTTATTCTCTCTCTCTCTCTCTCTCCGTTTCTCCTCTCTCAACAGCAAAAAAAGTGAGTTGCACAAGGGTGCACGAAATGCAACAAACACCGCCTCGTTGGTCTATTAGCTCAACTCAACTACAGGTCAATTAGGAGTGTTCAACTGCCGAGAGCTCAGCTGGAGCAAAAGCTCAGAGATTAAAGCAAAGAGTTAGAAAAGAAAAAAGATGTTTTTGCTATGTATCTCTCCAAAGACAAATAGATACTGACAGGGACAAAAAGAGCTTCGCAAGCACTGAGCTGTAATTGCTGAAGACATAAATAGGATCAGATGCAGCCAACATAACGGTGCAGCAAACAGGTTATACCACCAAATAAAATATGGTTCTCGTATCGACTTTTTGAATTAGCGTGTTTTATTAGAGGCTGTGTCGCTTTAAGACTTGACTGACACTAATGAATACATAGAAATGCCATAAAAGCCTTTTAAAGAAATTGCATCGTTATGAGTAAAAGTACAAGATGATTTAAAGCTTTTCTGTGGAAGGTAAATGCCAGCCACTGAAATGTCACAAAAAGTTCATGATAGCCTGAGAACTGAATAATGTTGTCGAGTGCTGCCCTCCCGTCACATTCATAATACAAAAAGGCATCTTTGAGGCTGCTTGTTCACTTCAAACTCTATTGATTCTGAGTATATGACAAAAAGTTTGCATTTGCAATTATTATTATTGCATTTTTCTTCTTGGTAAAAACAACATAGTTGTTAATAAATATAATGGGTCTATTGATGAGCGCCTTCCTTCTCTCATCATGTCCAAGCCTGTGCCAGCTGCACCTTGGGATGAGGTTGTTTGTCTTCATTAGCATCCAGTGTTTCTTCAGTGTTTTCATAAGCAAGGTCCCCTCCTGTATGTCAACGGCAGTGAAAGGCCAGAGACACAACAGAATCTGGGTCACGCTTTAATCGTTTTCATGCTATCTCCACCGCTCTCCGAGGTGTTTGTCTTCCATTAGCCGAGGAGAGACTTTCCCACACTGGGGGTTTCTTGAGCAGCTGGTACGGCCCAACCGTGCTAGTCTAGTATTGGAGGGGAATGAAGCTGCAGGTTTTGTTCTCAAGCATTCCTCGTTTCCCACCTGCATATGGCCGCAGCATGATGGCTTTTCTCGAAAACTGGCAACAACGAGATCCAGATGAGGTGAGGAGCAATTTGCTCAGCCTAGAGAAAGTCAGGTGCCTTGCACACTCGTTGCCAGTAGACATGCATACATGGAATAGTAGCAAAAGCAGAAAGTGAATAATAAATATGTCAGTGTTGTGTATTTTAAGGGCCAATTTTATGAATCGCATTAAAACCACTTGGACCAGGAGAGATGCATTGTTTTAATCTCGTGACTTGCTTTCATTGTGCCCACAAAGGTCATTTGGCCTTACTGTAAACATGTCATATCACATCTAAATAACGTTTTTGCCTCAAACAAGAGGTCGGGGAGTTTGCAGAGAAACAGAATAAGCACACACACACATCGTGGTATTCATGGACAGTAGTGAAATTACTGCATGCATATGAATTTCTATAATGGCTAAATCCATTACACACATCTTGATAGATCTGCCTAATCGTGCTCGTGTACCGTCGCCAGTCTCCGACGCACTCACCCTGCTCAACACAACAGTGGCGATGCATAATCATCACACATCGTGACCTCTAATTAAACTACGAAGAGTAACTTTGAGGAGGAAACGTCTCCCTCACTTCAATTTGCGTGTGTTGCTGGTTTTAGAGAGCGAATTAAGGTACTGTCAGCAGTTTAATGAGCCTCTCACCTATTGTTTCCAGCACTTTTCTGTCGAACCGCATCTCCGTTCCTCGCTCTCAACAGAAATGACTGTAGATACTGCTCTGTGTGTAAGTTGCAGTGATTAGCAGCTGTGATTTAAGCTCTTTCTTAATTAACCTTTTTCTTTAATTCCATCCCCCACTAATTTCCAGGAGAGACAATGCACTGACTGCTCATGGGACCGAGCCTATTCTGACGACAGGGTGATAGAGATATGGTGTATCTCACTGTGTGCACATTAACCAAGTCAATATGAGATAGATGGAGAAGATCTTAAATGAGTAATCTCACTGAATGTGAGTGTTTCTTTGGGCTCTGTAACGTTCAGTGGGTAGACCCTGGTACTGGGTTCCTTTTATATGGGGATGTCTTGCCTCTATCGTAGGGCTTTAAGCACAATATACTACTACTGTCACTAGCTATGTTTACTACTACCACAATTTCAGTATATATGGAGACTGCACTTACCAGCGAAATCACAACATTTGTTTTTTGTCAAAAATGTTAAACAACTTATGTTGCATCAAGGCAAGAGGTCACTTACAAAAGTTAATGCCATCTCCAAGAGGCAATGATGGAAGTAGTAGAAGGAAAGAACTCGAAAAACTCCAGTTATTCCCAGACTATCTTGAATTATATAGTTAATTGTCATTAAATACCGCTAATATTAAACTTTCATCTGCATTGCTGCACGCGTTTCTAGCGACGCGTTTCTACAACGTGTCATGTCTGATCGGGGCATAAGGAGACACTCATCGAAATGCTTTTTGGAAAGGTCATAAGGTTTGGTCTGAAAGACACTGGTAACTATTTTGTTGTTTAGGTATCAGTACCTGTTGTATAAACAATAACGTGGCTTTTCTATTCATATAATTCATATAAATCGTATATCTCCAAGATATGGGTTGTGGGTTTTTCAAATGTCCGTTTAAACTCGGTGCTACAGTACATACATGTGCGGCGCTTTGTTTACAGTATTGCTTTTATTATTGTCTCAGTATTTTGCGTGTGTAAGAATATTCTCTGAGTTACACTTTCAGTAGTTCATTGAACTAGGCAGGAAGTATTAATAAAACTTATGTTTCCCCTCAGACCAACAGTTGGAATCCAGCTCATATCTTTGTTGGGGGTCATCTACTGTCTTTTCCCTCTCCACTGTGTATAATTGAATAAAGTAGAGTACATTGCATTTTATGCAGACCAGCTGAACTGGTATTTGTCATTATGACACGTTTTGGCAAATTAAAAAGGAGCCTACATCAGCAACCTGTGCCGACAGCGTCACGGTGCTAATATCAAACCGATTTGAATATTTTTACACCGGCCTAACCGTAGATCAAAGCATAAATGCAATTAAGGTAATATTCCGAAGAAAATGTTCACATCAGGGTACAGCAGTCACCTCAGGTTAGTCGGAGCAAAACCGTTGAGTTGAATGGATATCTCTATGGGTATATATGTTTAAAGGCTGGCTCACCTTTTTTTTTTTTTTCGAAGGCAAAGTCAATCGGGGCTATTGATTTTTACTGAAGCGGTATAGTAATCTCTACTTGCTTAATATACACCAACTTGCAGTCTCTCGTTTCAAAAAACATTTATCTTTGCTGCGGCAGCTGGTTGAACGGAAGAAAAATGGAGGAGGAGTGGCCAGCTAAATACCAAGACCATGTAGTGCCTGTCTGTTCATGAGAGGAGCTGTGCTCAATGATTCTGGACTGAATAGCTGGAGGCAGGGCATCAGAATCAGGTCAGTCTGTTTACTGATCAGCTCTGAGCCTCCAGAGAGCCACTGGGCTAACAGAGCTGTGCAGCAGTGTGGGGAGTGAACCCATCTAGGTACCCAGCACCCTCAGCCAAACTCAGCAGCATCATTTCTAAATGCAATGACCATGAGTCAGAAAACTTGACATTCATGGATAAAAGGTGCAATTCTGTAAGTATTCATGATGTGCATTAATATGAGTAGTGCTCCTAGCTTTAGTGTGTTGGTGCTTTAGGCTACTATCCATTCATCCATTCATTTTCTAAACCACTTGTCCCCTTGTAAATACATTAGTAGAACATTATTCAGTACAAATTGGGTAAATTGTTATTTGCTGTGTGGCTGCACAGCCTGTTTAGCATCATGATTGACTGTAAAAGACAAAGTACAATGCAGTGTAAAAACATTCTGGTCCCTAGTCCTCCATCTTGTAACACATTGCACACATTAGAGCTCTAAACTCTTGATGCTAGACTGGATGGTGCAAAGAGACGCTTGCCCAATTCTGCTCATGCGCTTCCTATCCCCTGACCAAAAGGCTGTCCTAACCTTAACTATTCGTCCCTCTGGACCATCCGTTATAGCATTTACCTTTTTTATATTAACCTTAAACCATTACTTCCTGTACTGTGACACACGATATAAAACTGTGGGAAGCCACTTATAGTATATAAGCTCAAGCCGGCAAAATAGCAGAGACGCAAAATAAACAAGTGTCAGGGAAGTTTAACATCTGGAAAGCTGCTGGAACCGAGTATGTGGTGGAATATTAAGAGAAAATGTGTTTTTATTTTCCCCTTGGTTGTAACAAATCAGTACAGACGGCTTTAAAGGTTCTCAATTCAAATATTATTCAGGTATTTGTATGTTGAGCACAGACTCAATATTTGAATTCATGATCAAATTTATAACATTTTAAAGGTTTTAAAGGATAGATTCACATGCCCATATGTATATCAACACAGTACTCAGTCACTGTACTTGTTTCTACTTTCCATGCTGGCCATGAAGAGATCCATCCCTAACTTGACTCTAATGAGATGGGGGGAGAAAATCCTCATTCTGTGCAAAAATGCATTCTACACTTTAGCCAAAGCTAATATGAGTCTTCGACAGTCTGAGTGGCTATTTTCCAATATTACAGTTTTTATTACAAAATTCCCTCTTTGTGTTACTATCTGTCAGCTCAGCAAGGAAACGCAAAGAGGGAATTTAGTAATAAAAAGACTTCAGAAGATACCCACTTGATTTGGCTAAAGGAGACTGTTGAAGCCTAATAGCTTCAGTTGAACTTAAGAATGCCTTTTTGCATAGAGCAAGGACCGTTTCTTTCTTTTACATTGAAATTGTCTTTTTACAGCCACTTTAGAAAGGGGAAAAAGATTACAGCAACCAATAACTGTTGAGTGTACATATGGGTATGTAAATGTTGTTTTAAGGCAGACTTGGAAAATTGGGAACCTATCCTTGTAACACGCTTGTGTCTACGATTTTGTGACTCAAGGATATTACAATAACATTGCAATGTATTTGCTTAGTTAAACGGATTTACTATGGAATTTCTTTGACAACAATTATACAAAAGCAGGAAACCGCTATCTTCAAACACCTGCTGTGCCATATCAAGAATATGTGGCAATGAGAGCCCTCACAGTCCTAATCAGTCTATTGGGTGAGAAGAGTTCATTTTCAGGATACAGATTTAAAATTATGCATTTTTCTTGGAGCTCCATTTAGGGATTAATTCATACTTTAACAGCCCTACCTGGTAAAACAGTTTGCATCAACTAATCACCTAAAGGTATGGACCTGCGTGTGTGTCTCTGCTCTGCAAGAAGGTGCTGATTATTCCTATTAGAATCGTGTTGTTTCAGGCACAGTAACAGCAGTGTCATCTGCCAATGTTATTTCATGCTCAGTTGGGTGTGACTCAATTTCATTCCGGCGAACAATTACTGAAGATTGCAGATTTTTTTCCATCCTTCCAATCATAACATTTGAATCAAATCACTGTGCGCTGCTTAACATACAGCGCCAGAATGAAAACACATGAGCTGCTCAGCGCTGGGATCATGTGACGTCCATGACGGACAGTTTCCAAGAGAAAAGCAGTTGTTTGCAAACCGCAATGTTTGCCTCAATTTAAAACCACAGCAAAAATATTTCCCCTAGTGTTTTCTCTTCTTTTCTTTGGGTCAATAAATACCACACATGACCTTGGTGAACTCTGACTCGGAGCGTTTACATTGTTGGGGCAGGGTAGTCAAACAATACCCGGGATGGATGGGAGATAAAGCCACACACATTCTCCCATTACTCACATGAAGAATGTCGGCGATGGATTCCTGGAGCCTAGTTGGGCCAACACTGACAGTTATTTCTGGCCTCAAATGTGGAATGAGGCAGGCTGGAAGTGGGGAAAGGCTACACAAGGAGCCATGCTTCACCAGTTAAAGAGGCTGATCAGTTTGAGGTTGTGCAGCTTTCACTAACGTGGAGGTGTCATTCAAGCCCGGTTACCTCTAACTGGAGGAAAGGGTACATCCATGGATCACTAAACAACAGAGACAGACAGGCCCTCTCCAATTAGAACCGGCTGCAATGCATCCGCCCCAGCTTCCACTGGCTTTTAGTTAGACATGGATGGGTATGCTGTTGGGTGAATATAATTACACTGGCAAATCTGTAAGGACACAGAAGTGTTTAAAGTTCGTAGTTTATTTGGAAGATATACTAAGTAGATAACTTTGAATTATATTAGGGCCGTCAAAGTTAACTTGATAATAACGCGTTAACTCAAATTTGCCAAAAACGCTACTTGCGATTTTTAGATTTATGCTCAGTTTTAAAGCTAGAGTTAAGATACTGGCATCATATAAAAGTAGAAAACCTAAAGATCCATTGCTACCAACCATGTCATACTAGCTTGTAGCAAATTAGACTAAATAACGCTCCAAACTGACGCTACATTTTGGCAAGGAAAAACTGACATGGACATTTTCAAAGGGGTCCCTTGACCTCTGACCTCAAGATATGTAAATGAAAATGGGTTATCTGGGAATCCACGAGTCTCCCCTTTACAGACATGCCCACTTTATGATAATCACATGCAGTTTGGGGCAAACAATAGTCAAGTCAGCCCACTGACACACTGACAGCTGTTGTTGCCTGTTGGGCTTGAGTTTGCCATGTTATGATTTGAGCATATACCTTATGTTAAATGCAGTACATATACAGTACTATATTTGCTATTGTTTTGTGTTGTAAATTGATTTCCAATAATAAATATATACATACGTTTGCACAAAGAAAGCATATTTGCCATAAACTATGGACAGTCATGCGATTTAATATTGGAATCGATTGACAGCCCCAAATTTTACGCTTGGTAAGACGTTTTAAAGAATGGATTATTTATATTTAGCTATATTAAATGCTGCTTTATAATGGTGTTCAGTCAGATAGTGTTACATTTTACAGTTAAGAGATAAAATGCCTGCAATGATCTTTTTTTTTCCTAAAATCGAGTGAGGAGACAATAATTGTAACTCTCCCTGCGAGAAAGATTATCTGTTTTAGCATCATGTCTTTCCTTTGTCACAGAGGAACACCTTGGAGAGGCTGTGCTCACGGCATACACAGATTTCCTTCTTTCATGCCTTGTGAGCTACTCATCCCTTTCCTGTCCATATCGCACAGATACCGACTGCGTTCAACAAGGCTGCAATCATCAAGCCCTGATTTTTCACTCGGGTCTCCGCAATATCAAATTGACAAAAGAAGAATAAGCTATTTCTGAAAGAGGCACAAGAGCATAAAAAAGCACACAAATGGTAGAAGAACAAGAATCGATAGATTCTCTTTTTTGCAACGTCGTGGATGTGCGATGTGGTGTATTGTACGGTACATCAACCTTCCACCCACACTTTGCAGATCTAAACAGACACTCCGCTTGTTGTTCGTCGTGTTGCCACAGCAATATTTCTATTTATCCTGTGAGACAGCTATACAAATAGATGAAGTGCAACAACATGACATTTTCTGTACTTCAATTACTTTGCGGGGCTGGGCCACGTGGGTTAAAAGCCAACAAACCATAACTTTCCCTGACATTTCCTCCCCCCACAGTGACCGTTGATGGATTCTCCCTGACAAAGCATTCATTATCGCGGAGAACAGAGAGTGCACTAAAATCTCTTCTCTTTTCTTCTCCCCTCCATCCTCTGCCTCCCTGTCCAAATCGAGATGAACTCAACTGCGGGAACAGAATGGGGCTCTGGCGCTCACCGTCAGAAGGGAAAAGCATTGAATCGCTGCAGGATATTCACTGGCAATCAAAAAGTATATCCTTATTGCGGGGCAGCCATTATGGTGCAGTGGGCAGAGGGGCATATCAAATGGAAACAACTGTTCTGTGCCAGCTCAGATTTGATCCTGCTACAATGAGAGAGGCTGCTATGGAAATGAGCTATGATGGCATGCCATTGAAGATTAGCTCCCTTTTATCATTTATCTCGGAGTTCAATGCGCTGAGGCTCAGCGGTCCAAGATGCATCGAGTCACCATACGTGGCAAACCCCAACCCCCCCAAAAGCCCTCTGGAAGGATGTAGCTGAAATATTCAGACAGTTCAATCAGTTTGAACAGATAGGTGTAAATATGGGATATCAGCTCTGGGTCAAAATTAAACCTGTTTTTTGTATCTGTTATGTGACTATTTAACAGACAAGAACACATAAGGGAACAATTTACATGCTAGAGTTGGTGTCTTAATCACATCCCTCTTACATGGATGCAAACAAACACACACACACACACACACACACACACACACACACACAAACACAAGTCTTATCCACCCACAGGCAGGGGACTGATTGTCTGATAGCATTAGCATTCCCGTCCAACCCTGATAGAAGCAACACAGGAGTCAGGCTCACTTCAAGAGGTTCACATCACAGACAGAAACACATCCATTCACTGTGGACAGGCTAATAAATAAAAGAGTAACCCTGTGGCAGTAACAAGCCTATAAAGTATAGCTATGTTTTACAAGTGAATGAGACGGACGGCCAAGAAAGATGGTTACCTTGCGAGAGCCGGGCACTCTGTACTTTACAAGGCTGAGAGGAGAGTGTGACTCTATCCAATACTGCTCTCTGCTGCAGATTGACTCTGCTTCATCATGATATGAAAATCTCAGTGTCACAGCATGAGTTATCATGTTTACACTGTGGAGATGATATACTGTACGTCTCTTTAAGGTGATGTACATTTTTCCAAAATATGAATTGGAGTAGAAATACATTGTGGTTTGAAAAACACATTCGAACATCCTAATAAATCAGTTGCTTCTCCACAATCTACAAACACACATTTACATTCTGTATGAAGGGTACATAGCAATACATGATCTACTGTATATTCATAAATTGGTTATGCAATATGGATTGGATTTCAATTATTGCCTTCAATCATGACACAAAACTACTAATACGATGACAAGATACCCTGATTAACTCATTTGTTGCTACAAAAGAGACAGCACTGATGATAATGCAAATTGTTTTCTTATTGGATTAATCTTCAGTCAATAAAAATGTCAAATGTCCACCACAATTTCCCAGACTCAATATTCAGATATTTAGTTTCTTAGTCATAGAAGACTAAAGCTGGGCAGACACTGAACAGATTTAGCCCGATCTTAGCCCAGAATTGGGGCAAATTTCTGCCTGATCGATTGTCGTTTGACATGCAGTTCGAGGGGCGGGCATGATGGTAGAGTAATTGCCTGAACAATCAATAATCAGACTCTCGAACAATTTGATTGATTTTGGTAGGTCAGAAATTTTGGTAAGCAGTTTGACTAGTTCCACGGTCCGATTTCCTACATGGCAGTGCAGCATTTCCCCTCTACTACTGTGTCCAGACAATCAAAATTTAGTCATCAGTTATTAAAAAAAAAAAAGAAAAAAAAAAGCAAGGCAAGAACACTCAACATTCGACCAAACTGCAAGAGGGAGAGTCAAAATAACACTGCTATCCCATTGCCACAGCAACTCGAATGCAGCCAGAACACACCCCAGCGCCGGGAGTCACAGCAGACTGGTGGAACGCTGGGTCTAACCTGTGTAACAGCTGCAACAGAAAGTTTGCTGATCCGGTGCGGAGTCAGGGCGGTCCCCCGGGATCAGACCCCCGGTGTTGGGGTTTGCATTGCTGGTTGAATTTGAGCTAACTGCTACTGAAGGTCTGTCCGTTTCTTGGAGCCGCCACCCACTCCCCCGGCGAAGCAGCCTCCTAGCAGCGGGGAGGACGAAGCAAAAACACAAGTTGTTTTTCTAGTTTCTGCCACTTTGAATTGAATCCAATTAACCAACTATTAAAAACGTACAAGGATCCTGTACCTTCAATGTGATTAACAAGCCCTCGAGGCAGCTCTGCTTCTTCGTCCTCATGATGGATTGAGCAGAGGCAAAAATTCTGGCCGGATCTTACATTGCCCCTTTTTAATCTACTAATTGTTTCAGCTTTACCGATAACAAAGTAGACCATACATCAGAAATTCATAATTAATACCCACTGTATAGGTTTCACTGACATTTTGGTGTTTTTGTCTGTGTCAATAAACCAATAAAAACCCTTTATTGCCACAATAGGCACAAGTGTACCCAGAAAATAACTAAACCAGAAGTGGACAAAGGACAGTAGAGATTGCCGTGAGGCTCCAGTCTGGCTGTCATGCCACATCCACGCCTGGTGGACACAGCGCAGCTGAACAAAATGACCCCATGTCGGCCCCAACATATGCATGTCAAATACTGGATCCAAAACGCGCCTGGTGGACACAGGCCTTTATATTTACACAGCGTCTGTTTTACAAGAACAACCAAAAGCCAACCAATCAGTGCAAGCTAACTCAGCGGCCTCAATTACAGGGAACGTCTGAGCAGCCAAAACACTGGCCTCATCATGTCCGCGTTAGCCCTACTGCAGTCCACCGAGACTACAATCAGCAGCACACAACACAAACACATTAGCTTTAATTAGATTGTGGCCAGCGCTTTGACTCCATCAAATCTAATACATATTATGCTGGATGTAATCCAGCTGGTTGCTATGGTATTGTTGCCTCTGCAGTGGAGGGGGGCTGGGAGTGCTGTGCTGTGCTGCTGGGGAAACAGTGATTTGTTAAACTGGAGATCTAGATGGGAGTGAGCGAGTCTCTGGTCTTAGTGGGTGTGTATAGGTTGGTAACAGTGTATTTAATGTTAGTGTGCATGCATGCAAGTATGTGTGTTAGTGGTTATTTCCAGGTGGTTTAGAGAGAGAGTGTGTGTATGTTTGTTTGTGTGGTTAGAGGGGAAGGGGGGTTGCTGTTTGTATAAATGCATGGCCACGCACATGTGTGTCAGTGCGACCATGTGTCACATACAACATATGCTCCCCAGCAGCTCCTCCTTCGGAGGGAGGCTGAGCTTTCCCTGACATGATCCGGGGGGACAACATGGAGCACGGTCCCGGGGCCACGGGGCTCAGCCTGGGGCCTTCAGAAGGCTGGAGATCTGTTTGTGTCCTCACTGTCTGTCACCGTCTTGTCTGCTCACTGCCTGTATTAGCAGGGAGATGGGCCACACCACACATTATGTACTGTACTACACATGTAAGCACATGCAATCATGTACATTCCTACATGCGCTAAGACAACGGCCCCGGGAAGTGGCGAGGGATGCCCTAAAGCTGAGAAGTCCACAGTCGAGAGACACTTTCAACCTGGACCTTTCAGAGCTAAACTAGAAATAGGAAATGCGTTCCGTATGTAAATTCTGATATCTAGAAATACATGAATAGATACATTAACCGTGTCAACGAGTCTGCTCTCAAATATTGTTACCATTGATAAAGTCCTTGATTCAAATAGTTTTAGGAACGACTTTATAACTATTCTTTGATTAAATTCTCACCGGGATGTCCATGTTTCTACTTATTGTCATCTAGATTAACAACAATCAGGTTGCACCAAAAGCAGTTTCAAGGTTTTAGCTTCATTGGCCATGAAGGGGAAAGACTTTAAAGCTTTAGATGATCTTTTTGGAATGAACTGTTACAGAGGGAACCCTCAAATGTCACCGCCGCAGCCTCAACAGATCTTTGGCCAACGGACACAATGAGTGACGTACGGGGCCTTTGCTGCTGTAATGTGCAACCATCACTGTTTGAGCTGTTCTGGCTTTGGCCTGCTCTAGTCTCTCTCTGCCTCTCCAAACTTGGAGAGCAGCACCCAAAGCTGTGTGCAGTTACACGTCTCTAATCCTGTAATTACTGGCCCATCAGCGCCTAGTAAAACCATAATTGGAACCAGCTGTCTATTTGTTTTGTCTTTTCCTCTCCCAATCTGCACCATGACCAATTTGACATTTGCAAACGCATCTCTGGACCTCCAATAGAGCCTTTTTTTTTTTTTTTTTTTAAACAAGTGGGGACAATTTGGTCCAGATTCCATTTGTCCAGAACCACGAGCCAGAGAAGGAGGGGAGCACCGTCAAGTATGGCAACCTTGTCTCAAATATCCCATGATTCCACAGGGCACAGTGTTTGGCTAAGTATGAGTCAGACATGAAGTCCAGCTGTACACCGAGCCAAACAACAGACCTGGCTGAAAAATCGTGAAATTGATGATCAGACATACAGACAAGCTCATGGGCATGCTTAAAGGGAGATATAAAGGTTACTAAAAAAACAAACTGACAGTACAGAAAGTAGAAGAGAGGTCTGGCAGGGAGAGATTGGAGTTTTATTTATGCAAACATTTCCCAGAGGTAGCTGCTCTTTAGGCAAAAAGAAGCACATTGTTTACTCACTGCTTTTACTGTTCTACTGCTTTTATTTAGTTTGCATTTGTTTTATTAAACAATACATTCCTGCTTACCATCAAATATTAAAAACACAGACATTTTTGTAGTTTAATTAATTTCTGTTTAAGCCATGTAACCTGATTCACCCAGTCATTTTTCACTAATATATAGTATACTTACTGGTTCTAGACAGGAGGCTAGTATGTCTTTGGCACAGCTTAGGTTACGTAACCATGTCTATGTTTGTGTACTTTGACCTTTTGCCCTATAAATATGCAAATATATTATAGCAACAAGGAAACTGCTTCTAAGGAAGCAACATTGTTTTTCAGTTTTTCTTTCTTTTCTACATCAGTAATACCTGCAATAACAGATTTGTTGGGCCTATTTACACATCCAACAGATACAGAGCAAAAGCATTCATTTGCATAGCATTCATTTGGAGTTGTGTTTCTGGCCACCTGATGGATGCATGTCCATCAATATTCACTCTTTTTTATCTCTGTTTTTTGTCTCCACTAACTTCTGAGGGAAATATGTGGATCTTTAGCTACTAAATGCAAGCCTCCAGGAAGACCGCCAGGCTTTGAAGCAAATTTTCGTAGTGGGCGAACAGTGGTACTACAACTTCTGTGTCTATCATGTGATGCCATTGGGCCCAAAAGACTTTTTCCCATAGACTTGAATCGGAAAAGAGACGTCTGTAAATCAGTGGATAATTTTTTTAAGGTGAATCAACACTTGAATAGCCCTTATTTAAATCATTAGGTCCTAAACGTTGTAAAATGCACTACTAGCTGAATCCAGAGTTATTCTCCTTCCTCCGTTCATGTGAATGAGACACAGACCGAGGGCTGGGAGGCGATGTTAAAGGAAATGCTACTGAGCCTGCTCTATAGGCCCAAGGGATGCGGAAGATTGCTGGATGATCCTGGTACTTTATCACTCGGTAGTTGAGCCATTTTGGCGTCATGCACCACCAAGCAACTCTCATAGGAATGAACGGGAGCCCGCTTCCAAAGCTGTATCCAGTTCTCTTTATACATCCACTATGTTCACCAGCTAGCAAGTGGGTTGATCAGTACTTTTCAATGAAAACAGCTGCATGTATACAGCCGAAAGAATTATGATGAGAGCGATGAGAGTGTACCAAAACGGTAAAGTTGCGGTCCGGAAAACATGTTAATAATAATAAAATGTGCAAATACAATACAAATTCATGCCACATTTTGTTACACACTGGAGTTATCAGTTTATTAGTTGTACCTGTACAATCTGATACAATCCAACACAACAGCCTTGCAGTAAACCACACCTTTTGTAAACCTCATAATGCACTAATCAGGGAAGTTAATTTGTGATGTAGTAGTAAAGTGGTGGCGTGCTTTTGAATTGCTTTATACTAAGATGTGCTCCTACTATTCTGCCCCCTCATTGAACAGTACATAAATGGGGCTGGGAAATTAGAGAATGACAATGAAGAAAAGCTGGTCTGTTCAGAAACATCTGCTTAAACATAGTAACAGTTCCTGCAGTGTTTTAATTTTTTTGTTGGCTACATAGAACTTAAGCTGAAATATCACTCTTAAAGATGATTACTATTTCTGTAATCATTATTCCTAGTGCATCTAACATTGATAAATTATATTCTCTCTCAAATAATTTGACCCTTGCTGGAGTGAAAACAGCAGCAAATAACAGTAGCACCTCATGATATTTTGCTACTCATTCCCTGGGCATAGATAAGTGTTTACTACTCCAGGAAAGATGTTCCACACAGTCGTGCTAACCTTCATTTTCATTCTGTTTTCCTAGCGAAGGTCATTGTTTGCTTTCCTCTCTCTGTATACATTATATTTCACAGTCTATTGCTTCATTCTCATCTAATGACTTGCAGGCTCCTCCGTCTGATTTGCCAGAAATGAAAGCAGACATGACAGACTAAGTGACTTCAATTCTGCTCCGGAGTAGAACTACGTACCCCTCAGTGAAAAGCACACACCAGATAGATGACAAATAAAGGAGCATGCAGAACTATCAAGAAATACAATCATGATGCAATAAAGCTGCACCTCAACAGAGAAGACATGATTAAAGTTGTTTATAGAATCAAAATGGAAGTAGTTATTATTGTCAAGACTAGACGAGTGCGTTTTGTCAAGGACTGTACATGATTTTAAAAAAAACAGCGTCTCGGGGCAATGTTATCTCCTACAAATTATGTTCAAATGCAAGTGTTTTGCATCGGCAAATCACCTTTATGGGAAAACATAATGCCACAAAGATTGTTTATAATGCTTTTCTTCACTGTATCAGACAGAACCTTCATATTGAACAGCATTTACTGTGAGTGTTATCAGTTAGATCGACCTTTAATATCTACAAGAGGCACCTAACTTACTTACTAATTAAAACAATTGTATTAACCTTCGAGGTCATTATTAAATAGAAACAAATGTGAAGCAGACAGAATGCAAAACTGAGTTTCTGTGAATTTAGAGTGAATGTATTAGCATTTAACAACCTTGTTATATAACTGAATTAGGGCTCCCAAATTAAATGCTTTCCCATTTCTTTTTCATGGCAAATGAAGTTGTTTTTATTATTATTTATGATCTTAAAGGACCAGTGTGTAACAATTAGGGGAATCTATTGGCAGAAATGGAATATGATATTAATAAGCATGTTTTCTTTAGTGTATAATCATCTGAAAATAAGAGTCGTTGTGTTTTCATTACCTTAGAATGAGCCGTTTATATCTACATACGGTGCAATCCTCTTCATGGAGGCATCCGCCATGTTTCTACAGTAGCCCAGAACGGACAAACCACTGTGTTAACATTTCCTGCTTGGGCCGGGGTTGATAACGTTACTCTCTCAGGAGTTAACCCACTTCACTCCACTCAGCCGCCGGGAAACAAGACACGGGAAAACTCTGTTGGTCTTGAGGAGCTGCAACATTTATTTCTGCAAAACCTGCAACTTCCATTGTACATTCACTGATATTCTCAAAGCTAGCTCACTTTTTCGCTCACAACATCACACACATTTGCCGGCGCTCTCTCTCTCGCTTGTTTCACGACTCACTTCCCATGTACACACACTCCACGCACTGGCTCTGCTATTCTCCAGATAACCTACGCTATTTTTACAACAAGCTCTAGAGAGGACCATTCGCGTTTTCACGTCAGCCACCGTCGTTCTTCTACGCGGTTGGCACACGGGAGAGGTTGCAATCTGCAACCTCGCCGCTAGATGGCGCCAGATGTTACACACTGTACCTTTTTCAAGAAGGAGGGAAAATTTTGCAATGACACGTTTACCCTGTGATATATTTAAAAATGTTTAATCTCCCACAAGGACAGAGGGCTGTTTTAATGCTTTATCAAACATTGATGTGAGATAAAAGTATTACTTTATCAGACTAGAGTTTGAAGGCTTTCTTCAGTGTTTGATACAGTACCTTTAGCCACCATTTGCCTCGGGGCTCACATTTGAAATGCTACAAATGCTGTAGCAACACAGGATAATTTAATAGGTTTCTGACTGCCAATCCCCAGGAGCCAACATGAGACAGGGGGGGGAAAAGGCAGCTATTCTAATGTGTGCTTGGCTCTCTTCCTTGACTCGGCTGCAACTAGCACTGATAGGAATGATGGTTTTTATATGTATCGCTGTCTGAGTGGCGGCAGATGTTCCGCATTCTCCAGCAGCACTCCGTTCCGGGGGGAAATCAGGGAAAACTACGCACTATAAAATTAAACCACTGACACTTCACCGGCCCTGAAACCAAATAGGGCCCGCAGCATCAGCAAGCTGGAGCGAATCCATCATTTCTCATTTTTAGAGGGTTCCATCTGTGCTAAGTTTCATTAACACTGGCTGTATCTGCAGTGAACTGCTTTATAATAGATAAACACCGTACTACTTATTCACCAGGGTCCATTGTGTTTGATATCACATGAAAACATACAGAGTGTATAGGATTAGCAACACCCCATATGGGTTTAAAGCTAACATTGTCTGGTTTCAATATGTAAGCAGCAATAATTATTTACGTTAGTGTGTTGCCACAGTTCGTTAGAAAAGCAACTCTGTCCAGAATGTGTGTGCTCCAGTTTGAATCAGATATTTCTGGCACTGAATGGTACAGATGGTTAAAATGATTTCCTAGATGACTCATTCGAGTTTTATAATAAGCCCACGTCCCAGAAATGATTTGATGCTCTTTGTAACAGGATGGAAAAAAAAAAGTTTGTTTTGTTTGATCTTTGTTTTGCAGGTTTTATTTTGTATTAGAAATGCGATTAATATCAGTCTGAAATAACGTCATTCAACATATTGTATGAATTCAAAGAACAAAATATAAAAAAGAACTTGAAGTAGGATGCTTGTCCTCCATTCACTGACCTAACTGAGCATGGGGAAGGTTACTTTATACATTGCTTGAAATAAATGACTCGGTACATGATTTAGAGTATAGTAAGTAAGGCTGTCAAGGTTAACGCAATAATAACAAATTTGTTTTAATGCCACTAATTTCCTTAACGCCTTAATGCAACTTGTGATTTTTTTGGTTGTAGCACGCTCAGTTTTAAAGCTAGAGGGAAGATACTGGCATCATATGAAACAAAGAATCCATTGGTACCAACCCATGTCATACTATCTTTTCACGAGGGAGGATAAATAACGCTCCAAACTTCTGCTAAATTTTGGCGAGGAAAAACTGGCATGGCCATTTTCAAAGGGGTCCCGTGACCTCTGACCTCAAGATATGTGAATGAAAATAGGTTCTATGGGTACCCACGAGTCTCCCCTTCACAGACATGCCCACTTTATGATAATCACATGCAGTTTTGGGCAAGTCATAGTCAACTCAACACACTGACACACTGACAGCTGTTGTTGCCTGTTGGGCTTGAGTTTGCCATGTTATGCTTTCAGCATATTTTGTATGCTAAATGCAGTACCTGTGAGGGTTTCTGGACAATATGTTGTTGTTTTGTGTTGTTAATTGATGCACAGTAATAAATATAAAGTATACATTAGCATAAAGCAGCATATTTGACCACTCCCATGTTGATAAAATTATTAAATACATGACAAATCTCCCTTAAGGTACATTTTGAACAAATAAAACAATTTGCGATTCATTTGCAATTTAATCACGATTAACTATCAACAATCATGCCATTAATTGCGATTAAATATTTGAATCGATTGACAGCCCTAATTGTAGGTAAAAATCTGTAAAATCCCTTGCATGTGCTTTCCATCATCTCAGATGCACTTGTATTTTGTATCCTCTGTCTGTATAAAATGCAAAACTAAGTATGTAAATGTAATTCCTTTTAATGGTGTGCTGTCAGTCAGTGCTTTTTTTTATTTCAATAGCTGTATTCAGATCACTTGCTTTGTATTTAGAGTCCTTTACATTGTAATCTGTTAGCCTCCACCAGTAGCCAGTGACACCCAGTTGAACCTGGATAAAGGGATTAGACCTCGGGCATTATGGAAATAGTAAAGATCAAAAGAGGACCAGCAACGGTCAGACTGCTCACGCAGGTAGACTGGTGGAACAAAGCCTTTTTAATTACCCTTTTAATTGCCCCTTTAACAGTATGAATTAGCATTTTAATGATGGGTATGTAATTAGAGTGGAAAAGGCTACGAGAGCTGCAGGCTGCTAATAATGCCTCTCAGCTCAGAGATCACAGCAACAGGAGACAAGAGCAGCTGCACCTGAGCGCCGACACACTACTGCACTACTCAGCCGACAACGAACAGATGCTACATGTACACATGCATACAAAGAAGGACTTTCTGCACACATGGGCACATCTATGGGTGCATACACACAAAGATTTAGCAGTCACTGGAGTGAACAATTGGTGGACATCCAGAAGCCGAGAGCACACTGTGACACAAACAGTTTTCATACACAAAACCGCACGTCGCCAAGCCTGCCCAAAAGCCTGATTAAATCATTAAACATTAAACTGATTATATCATTAGTCACCACTGTGTATTGGAACTCAAACCTGATGGTTTTCTTTGTTTGCATTGTGGAAAAAATAACATACAAGTACTTCTATTAGATATGCAATGCAAACAGACAGCTTATATACTGGGGGTGGGAAAAAAAATCTCGTTTTTTTTTTACAATTTTGAAATAATTTTTTTAATGCCAGAATCAATATATTTTCTTCATTTGAGTTTCTGCAGAGGTAAAAGGAAGTTACCACTTTTATTGTAGTAGTCTGAGTGACGTAATGTCATATCCGTTCCGTATCAAGCCGCAGCCAGCCTAAACGAAAAAGTACAAAAAAGCGGAGGGTCCGCGTGGATACAACATGCACCCTCCCATTTTAAATCCAAAGTGGTTAACACTACACATACAGTAAAGTATGGAAACACTTTGGGTTTCACACATTGCCAGGAAAAGCAGAGCTACACGTTATTGTATCGTAACGTGCGGTCAAGCCAGCCGTCACTCGCGTCTCCGTGGTGAAACCGGCCGACGCTACAACTGTAGAGCACCCATATACTGACATTTATGTTAAATGCATTCAATCGGTCCCGATGGAGCTGACCATAGATGTATAAAGAGAACGGAGCTAACGGTAAGAGCTAACGACTGACTTGGCGAAGTTAGCGGAAGTATACACGTGTGACTACTACCGGTTTTCAAAATAAGGTGTTAACAAAGGAAACTGTGTATACAAAATACATACATGGAAATAAGATTGATTGGATTATATTCACCAGAAGTATAAAACATTACATGTCCTTTTATAAATTAAAAAGAAAATACCACTAATTTGTGAGGGAAATGTCTTTTATAATTTGATTTTTGGGTTGCTGTAAAAAATTTAATAAATAATGCCTGACAATGATCCTGATATATTTGACTTCAGGACATCTCTGACTACATACATGCTGAAAATCAAAGATTCTTACTGTATTCATTTAGATATTTTCAAAAAATAAAAGTCCCTAGAAGTGTATGATTCAAGTGTTAAATTGTTAAAAAAGTTAACAAAAATTGCAATATATCGCAATATTGAATCGCAATGCTTAAAGATCACTATACATATCGAATCGGCACCCAAATATCTTGATAGTATTGAATCGGGAGATGAGTGTATCGTCCCATGTGTATGCACACACATGCACTCTTACATTGTTCCAAGCACACAGCCCATCAGTGTCGCAGCCTCACAGAGGATAGCTTTGAGGACCTTGGCAATTACACCATTTACAACAGGCTCCCCTAACATGTAGAGATTGAAGGATGGTAAAGGATGAGAGTAGTTTGGCTAAAGGCTTTCCAGCTAATTAAAAGACTAACGTAGCCTACAAATGACCATTAGGATTCATTTGGCTCGTATGCAAAAAAAGGCAGAGATGTATATCTCATCACGTAAATGGGCGCTAGATGAAAGCAGGCACCATCAAATACGCCGTTTCTGTTTGCCAATCATTTGTCGTAACAGAAACCTTCACCTATGTCTACATGCTAAGCAAATTGTTCAACTGCACAAGCGACATCAAAGACGTTCTAGTAACAGTCTGCTCTCAAGGGGCATGCAGTTTATTTTCATATGAATATGTAATAACTTAAATAGGCCTAAAGGAGACACGATGCAGACGGTAATTATGTGACATAATGGCACTATATGAAAAACATCAGCGGCACATATCTCATTATAATCCGGTAATGATACCTGCAGTGTAATGATGGAAATCTTTACTCATGTATCTAAGAGCTCATATATTGGGAATTCAAAGCGTTCTTTTGTTTTGTACGTGATCAAATGCAAAATGTTCTCCTGACCCTACTTTTTATTCTTCGTGACGTGTCGTTCAGCAGCTTGTAGTATTTATTTATGATGGGACACTGACAGCATGCTGCAACCATGAGACACCTTTTTGTATGAGCTGAAAAGAGATCAAAGCCTTTATTTCTATGAAACCCGCAATCGGCCTTTGCATTCAGTCTGCCACTCGTCTGGCTGATCTTACTCTAATTGCAGCTGCCCTTTTTACAGGCCACAAACTTGGTTCTATTTAGCACCCGCGTTAAGATTATTTAACCAGAGCCGAGACAGAAATATCAGGGCGGAGGCTAGCATCAGGAACAGAAGAGTGTCTTTGTGCAGTGTTGCTTATGGGAGAGACTGGGGGGGGGGGTTTCTCAGTATGCCCTGGACGGCCGTCCTAATTATTTTTCCCAGAGATGAGGTCACATTCTTCACGGCCCAATCATGGATAGAGGAGAGCTTGTTATTAACAATCTGCAGACAAACAAACATGCTGGCTAAAAGGCATCCATTCAGCGTAAGAGTTGTTTTGCTCCAGTCATAATGATCCAATTCAAACAAACAAAATATAGAAACACAGTAAGGTAAACAAATATAATACATAAAATAATAATATTTTGACCATGAGAGTTTTCAACTTGGAACAATAGAACAGATTTTTCTCTTTTTTCCTTCGAGGCATGCAGAACTGTGGCGTGATGACACAGCGGGCAATAATGCCATTAGCAGACTATTATTGTTATTTGATGTGCGTTAAGCAACCCTTCTACAGATGGCTTAGTAATGTTCAGGGGTATTAGGCCTGTTGTCATGGTGAACACAAAGGCTCCAGCAAACTGTCGGGGAAAATTGCTGTGATAATAAGCCTTTGTTATCTTAATGGATTTGTTTCTAGTGATGTTAAATGATGAACACGCCGAAAAACAAGCCAAACAGACGAGGACATACATTCAAATGTACACATTTGCTTCATGTTCCCTTTTGATATCTGATATCCATAATATATATGATTCTGTATGTATCCTCAAAGGAAAAGTATGTTTTCTCTTGCTCCTCTTTCCAGGGAATTTAAAGGTCAGGTTCAAATGTAGAACAATCACAGTTGTTATGGACCCATGTCTTGTGCTGCTCAAAGACATTTGAGTAGATAGTGACAAACATGAGAGCCTGAGCGCAGGGGTCAATGGTTGAAGGACATTCTCTATGGCTTCAAAACAATCAACAGGAAGCAAGTGACCTTTCGCTAAGCTCTGCCCCCCCTTAGTTACTGTTGCTACGCCTGTTGAGCTCGGCTATCGAGTACAGTATGCCACTTATGCACATAACAATGACAGATTTATCAATCAAATCCATAGTAATATATCAAGTTTATTTATAGAGCACAAATATCAAATGTTGTCTTTACTTTACAGAGAGATGGGAACCATGAGGTAGAAACATAACCCCTTTTTCCTCTTAAGAGAAAGAACGAGCGAGAGCCGTTGCTTGTTTGAGTACGTCCCAGTATGAAACAGTCATTGTAGCTTCAGTGAGAGAGACGTCACTTGTGCAACTTTTGGGTGTTTAGTCTTTCTAATTATCTATTTTTCAAAGTCTTATACTTGAACAGTTTTACAACAAAGCGTGACACTTGACTTGCAAAATTATCTTTTAAATTGACAAACATCATATGTGTGATTCATGACGCAATTCAAACGGGTTAAAAAAAAAATATTTATCTCTCGTCATTTATAACGTTAATTTTTTTTCTGAAGTAAGGTCCCATGGTGGTCCACCGGAAGCGGAGGGACTCCTCTTCTCTATTGTGATACATTCTAAGCCCGCCCACTTTTTAGTGGTCCAATCAAATGCGAAGGATTTGATTTAAATCCCTCTCGTAACTGTACACCGCTGAAATATTCCATTTCACTGTGAAAGATGTCACAGTACAGAAGCTAAATACGCTCTAACATCCGTTTCACTGGGACTTTAAATCCATTCCTTCCACTTTAGCTCTTGTGTTTTTGGTATTGTAACGGTAAATAAAATAAAGACACCAGCCTCCAAACGCTTACACAGAGTATCTCTCCGACTACAGCCCCATGCACCGCTTTTGCATGTAGAGAAATCCAAAGCATGGAAAGCCTGCCATTGCAGTTGCGAAGCTATATTTGAACTATTGCTGTTGATGGTTGATTCAAGCAATTTCCAGATGACAAAGATTTTTAAATGTTACCCTACATTACCTTCCTTTGCTTTATGCTGCTTGGTTTTGAGCTAAGTGAGCTCCATCGTTCTAGATGTAACATGCCATCCAATCAAAATTAAACAAAATGTATGTACTGTAGTGTATGGATTGTCCCTGTATTCACAAAGGTTAGGCCTATCTAATGAATACAAAGCAACAACACCTAGTCACATCTGGACTCATACTGACCATACAGTGGTGACCATCACACGTGTGCTTTCACATCGACTTTTTTTTTCTTATCAAATTTGATATTTTACAGAACCTACTCGTCGACGTTCACAATAGGAAGAGCTGATTCTGCTGAAGGTCACCCCGACATCCGAGCTGAATGAATGACATTTAGAGTACAATTTCCTATTTTTCCCCATTTTCTTTGAAAGGCGTTATTCTACATGTACGCACGCATGCACACACCTACACGTGTACACATTAACACACACCCATACTGAAGGCTTTCAGCTGTCACTAAGCTCTTGTACATTACTGCAATGAGTTAAACATACAGTAATGACTTGGCGGGTCCCAGAGTCACTTTCTCTTTGGAACACATTAGATACAGAAACACTGCAGACTAGATTGACTCCTCAAACGTTTATCTATAATTTAAAGAAACATTTGTTTAAGTTGACTGAGATCCCATATGAGTGTGCTTTACACTTATAGCATCAGAATTCTTACATCATTCAGTACTTTTTTTTTTTAGGAATTCATATACTCATATGAATTTTCAACCATTTATAGCTGGCACTTTGCTCCCGTTATTAGAAGATGGTATTTCTTCTAACCCTGTTGCAAAAGGACACGTCTCTTTGTGCTCCCATCCAGGATAATCAAGTCATCCTTGTCCACATGCCTCCCCGTATCTCTCCTCCAGCGCCCTGACCTTTATCTTCAGCTAAATCTTATTTGCCTTCAGGACTTTATAGGGTTTTCCACTCGTTCATAATCTATTTGCAGTGTCCTACAGAATTTTCATTGCTATGACATTTGACAAAAAACTTAATGGTAAGATATTTCAGTCCATGTATTTCGTTTGCGGTCGACTTTGAGCGAATCCTTTTGGAAACAGTAGGTAGATGGATTGGGAGCATCTTTGCTCCAGGGACATTTTCCCCATAGTTCAAGATTACCTTTTTGGATGTGTGCTCCATTTAAGTAGCTCCCCAAATCATAAAAGTACTCTAGTACTGGCTAATACTGGGGGTTAAATTGTAGACACGACCATAATTGTCCTCAAAGTTGAGAACACATGGTCCACATGGGCCACATCCATCACAGATATCAGATCAAAAAGACAGTCTTTGGTGCAAAGTTACCTAAGGTGTTAACTAGCTTATAACTAGCTCACTGTGTGTTTCTGCAGCTTGATGTTCCTATGGTGAAAATTAACTTTATCTTTTCAGTATGATGATCCAGTTCATTAAGTTACAAACAATCACTGAACCAGCTGATGTTTGCTTTGTTGACCTGGAGCTGATTTAAAACATACAACTCTTCACCCAACTATGAGATTTTATGAAAACAAGCATTCCTAAAACATTCATCCAAATCAGATCCATATGAAAAATCCCGCTTAGTAGTATAGTGTAACTAAAACCAAGTGTCCACTGTGCACTCTACTGTGTTTTGAATGGGGAAATGTTTATTGGTTACACCTGTACAGTCTAATGCAATCCAATAAAATGGTTCTGCCATAAAGTCTACTTTTATGATGCCTATAATGTTCAGGTTTGCTTTTGAGACTGTCATGGAGGTGTTAATTCAATTTAGTATTGAGGTCATAGTTAGTGATGGTGTTATACTGGACTGCATTAGGCTATTCACATGTGTTTCTCACTCATGTAAGAGTGATGGAGTGAACAAAAAAATTTCAGTACAACACCACCTTTCCCTATGACCTCAATACTAAACATGTAATTGAATTTACACATTTCCAACAATGTCACCAAAAACTGAACAATATGAGCTTCGTAAAGATGGATGTTATGTCAGGGCTGTTGTATTGGATTAAATTAGATTGTACAGGTGTACTTTATATACCGTACACATTAGAAAACTACAGATATTTGCTTAAATGCAGGTGAAAGGTGGACCCATCCTTTCACATTTCCTTGTTGACGAAACAAACGCAGGAGGTCAATTGGTTTAACCTATGGTATTTGTCTTGAAACCATACAGTATTTGCTCAAATCAATGTCTCCTATCATTACTGAGTGTTTATGATCATGTGGCTTTGCGTTGATAAAGTCCAGTATACCATGTTATTATGCTATTAGCCTCTGCTGCGCATTACTTGCTTCCTTTTTCCTGTTTCATGGCTAAAGAGGATAATTAATCCTGCAGAAAATACAAAAGGTCAAACCCAGTAAGCCGATATGTCATGCAAAATTGTTCCGTTCCAACATAAAGAAAATCATATTATTTGACTACTACAAACTAAAGCGCTCAGCCTGCCGATCAACTCACAACAGAGAGAAGAGATGATGCCCTGACACTGAAACCCAGAGTCTCCCAGAGAGGTCAACAAAGCAAATTTCAAAGTTGGTAGCTCACTGAGAGAGCCTTTGCTATTTGTGTTCAATCAACTGTTTATGAACCAGCACTTCAGAGGCCTTAGTGACACTGCAGGGTCACATAGTTTGAATGAATATCTGATGTGTTTTGGGTTTTTTTAAACTCAAAATAAAGAAGCCCATAGCCCTCTAAACAACCAGAGATGCGTTGCTGCACCGCAGTGTGAATAGGATGGTGTCTGTAGCCTGCAGTTGTGGTGGTGGCGGGGGTAGAGGAAGAGGTAGAGGAGGAGGAGGAGGAGGAGGGGTGGTTGGAATCAGTGACATTCTTCAAGGCCAGTGTAAGATTAAAGACCGGGGCTGTCGTGCCTCTGATCATATATTCACAAAAGATACCCTGTGAAGAACACATCTTTAAAGAGAGGCTGGCTGAAAATAAGACCACTACTTGTGAATATTTGTGGCAGCCCATTATACATATCATATAAATGGTCCATTACTGAGTAAGGAGATTACACCCCAGAGAGTTTTTTTTAGTTACCCTTCTCATTTTCTGTTTGCCCTCTTTCTTTTTTGGCACAATCCTGTGAGCAGTTGCCTCCAGTGGCACAACTTTGTCCTCTGTGATGTTTTATGTGTACAAACGTCATGGACCCTAGGTTTGGATTTAGCCCGCGAGCTCGACATTGTTGTTTTTTTTGGAGGGTTTTTATCATAAAGAATCACTCCAACATTATGGCATTGTGGCATTGAACTCAAAGTGCACTGATAAAAGAAGAAAAAAAAACTAAGAGCCTTGGGCATAATGTGCAACCAGGAGCATTTATGCAGAAATGAAAAATGTCAATAGTGCTTCCTTCCATAATATTGCCTATTTCACTGGCACATAACACTGGCCTGTGACTCATGAACATAAATTCAGTGCACACAGTACAGTAAACCGAATAATGATTAATATAACTTTCATCTTGGGTTTGCTTCACTTGGTGTGGCCTTGGGGGCTTTAATAGTCATGGCACAGTGGAAAATGTATTAGCTTGCTATTCTGCATGTCCTTCAAATGAAATGTTGCTATATATATATATATATATATATATAGCTGCACTATAAGTCTTGCCCCTTTTGTATCTTTCATCAGAGAGTTCATAAAAAAAGACAACTCTGGTAGATTACAGCACCTGGAAAAGGACAGAAAATAGCTAAGCTGCTGAGAAGTATTAATATAATAATCAAGTGTTTCAGGTTGCACTTAATTCAATTGTCCCTCTTAACATTTCCCGGCTATGTCAATCAATGTGCCTGCCTTGTCTTTAAAGCAACAGAGTTATCCATTCTGGCACCATTAAAACATCAATGTCTCATTTCTGCTAAATGGCAGAGGAAAGATAATTGGCATGTGTGCATGCATATTAATTAACTGATAATGAGACGATAAGGCTCCCTCTCTATCTGCAGATGTGGAACCACTAATCAATTGGCAGTGAAATGGGGTAAAAATTTGCTTCTTTTATCCCACTACTGAAATTAAAAACCTATTTAGTACCTCGTTTTCCAACAAAGTGCTTTTCATTTATCTTCTCCAGCACATTATTCAATCATACTTTCCATTTGTATAATGGTAATATTTTCATGTAATTTCCCCCTGCCTCTGAGATGGGTATTTTTGATATGGCTTTGTGAAATGGCTATTCCATTCCAGCTCCATTCACTAGCTGGTAATAAACTTACAACCTATATTTCAGATTAAATGTCTTCAGCAAATGGAGCCAGCCTCAGATGTGTCGTAACAATGTGGAAAGATCACTTCTGCTCCCTGGTGGCGGCCGGGAGAACTCCTTCAGTGTTTTTGTCCGTGCCCCCTGCTGGCAAAGACTGGAAAGTGCTTGAACATTTTTGTAACTCTTGGCAGCATTTCATTATTTGCTGTGTAAAGCACTCACTGTCTCTGACTCTGATATGCAGAGCATGCTATCTAGTTGGAGAGCTGCAAGGTACCCACAGCTGAAGCATAAGCTGACTATCTTAAAGGGTTGCTGCTTTAGCCTGCAGCAGAATTGGAAGCATTTGAAAGAGTGTGTTGTAACTATCAGCCCTGACCAGAGGTGTGTGTGAGCGCTTGAGTGGAGGAGGAGAGGAGAATGAACATATAACGGCTGTGAAAACAAACAAAGGCGATGCAAAGTACGCCGCAGGGGGGCTTTGCAAAGATCTAAAAGAAGGCTAGAAAAGAACATAAAGACAACACAGGTACACAACGCGGTATTTGTATCAATATGTATTTATCACAAAATAGTTTCTGGAATATTAACATAAGAGCTGGATTTCTTCCGAAGTGTGTTTGTGAGTGTGTGGTTGGCCCAGATGACGCATAGGTTGATGGACAGTAGTGCAGCGTCGCCTCCTCCCGCTGACAGGCCCTCCTTCACCCCGGACAGGCCAATCTGTACACACAGCGACACAGACACATAGAGCCCATCTCAGTCACCACACAGCCCATTTGTCATGTCAACTAGCCTCAGAGAGACATGGCGGTCAAGTTATAGAGGTGATTGTATCAAAGTGACCCCAATGCGATGGTCATAAATTGCTTGCTTTATGGCGAGGTACTATAATCTTGTTCCATTGATAGAATTGAAAACAATGAAAGGTCATTGTCAGCAGATAAGGAAAAAGGGAAAACATTTTTCATGTAGATTGTGAATAATATAGGTACGGCTGTCCCGAATTCCTTTTTTTGGGCTTCGAATCTTCGGTGACAAATATTCGAAGCTTCGCTGAGCAGCGCGGTAGACTGACATGTTCTTCTGTCTGTCTGTCTCCATCTCCCCTGTTTCAGTGCTGCTGCCGCACTACTGTACACACACCCACCTCTACACATAACAAACAGCGATATCCGTCTGAGAATAACTAATAGTAATTAATGCTAAATATGAATAATTTTATGAGATCATTCCTTATTTCATGGGCCATTTGGGGATTTATACATTACTATTACATACTTACAAATTAAATTGAAAAATGAAGCATTCAAATAGTGATTGGGAGGTCAAATACCATGGCAACGGTTGAAGCTTTGAAGCTACGAAGCATTTGGGTCAGCCTTAAATATAGGAGATTTTATGAAAAGGAAGCAGTGGAACAACACATAATGTAGTTTTCAGGGGATTTATCATATTTCTTACTTTGAGAAGAGTTTAGGGTGAGGTGTATAGATGGCACTCAGCTGGAAATCTCCGTTTGTTCGTCTTTATCTTTGTTTGTTGTTCCATTGGTTTCCTCCGTGGACGCCGCCTCGGTGGAAGTGGCCGTCTTCGGCCTCTCCCCTGGCTCTTCAGAAGGGTCCACCACTGTGGTACCCCGGCTTGTGTTGCAACCCATGATTTGTTGAGATTTAAGAGTCTTCAGTGCGCTGTTGAGCTGAGGAGTCCAGAGGCGTATAGAGTGTTGAAGCGCTGGTCATAACCTTAAGACCTGTGTAAGTGTTGTGGGCTCAGGTGCCTTTGTTCTCTATGGCAACCTCGAGACTTCCTGGAGAGTGTTGGTTTTATTTTACGGGCCTTTGTCTGCCGGCCGTACCGCCTTTTTGCAATTACCTCCTAAGCAACATTGGTTGAGAATTAACTCCGTAGCATGCCAAAACATGGTTACTGATAAACACTGAAGGGGATTGTGTGTCATTCACAAGGCAGCCATGGTTACCAACACTGGATGTGCTGGGAGTGTCTGCTTTTGTTCAGTCAGAGGAATTTATGAGTTGTGTTTTTCACCAGTCAGCTAATGTCAGAGCAGATCTTTATTTACAGGTCTATTGGGAACTAAAACTGTAGATCATTAGTTTGGTAGATACACAGCTTTTAACAAGGTGGCATGTGAGACAGAAAACTGAAAACCAATTATATTTGATCAGAAAATGACAGTCTATACTATAAATGATGTTATTGAGTCCCTTCCTGTTTGGTCATTAGTTAATACTGCGCTGCCAAACAGAAGTGAAGCTGTAACGCTGAGTGTAAACTAGAGAACTATATACCGTTTTTAAAGTGGAAATTCAACACAATACAAACAGCTTTTGCTGGTAATATAGAGAATTATTTATTGAATACAATTGTTTATAAAGAAACACGAATACAAGACATATTGTCAAATAAATGTATGTTTATTGTTAAATGTGTCTTTATTTTAACACTGATTGTTTTTCAAAAAGCTGTTGACACTTGGGAGAATACAGAAAGTATTTCGATTTAACAAAAGACATGTTTTAAGATATGAAAATAATCTGCATTAAAGGAACAGTGTGTAACATTTTGGGGGATCTATTAGCAGAAATGGTATATGATATTCATACCTATGTTTCATTAGTGTGTATTCAACCGAAACTAAGAATTGTGTTTTTGTTAGCTTAGAATGAGCCCTTCATATTTATATAGGGAGGTAGTGTTATTATGGTATGGATGGCCTCTGAGCGAGGTGAATGGCGTTACCACTGTTTTACACTCGGCAGCTCACATTACCGCAGTCTTGGAAAGGGAGAAGTGAGCAGAGGGGTATTCAGTTGGTTGCAATCTGCAACCACACCACTAGATGCCGCCAAATCCTACACACTGTACCTTTAAGTAATACTTTGTTTGATGTGTTTTTTTAACAACCCCAACATTTTTTTTGGATGCCCAAATCTAATCTCAGATTTAATTTTTAGAAGCTTTGTGTCTTCAGCAGATGAATGTGAAACCGCCTCCTGTCTAGCTGCGCATACATCATTCTGCACAGTCAAGGTCAAACATCCTTTTCTGAGTAGAGGGGTGCTTTTAATGAAATGCAGTATGATGCAAGATATTAAGTTTGCAATCAGTGTTGGAAATTACCTTTTTTGTCCACCTGCCACTGTGGCTGGTAGTTTTTCGAAATCTACCAGCCACTCAATAGATTACCGTCGGTATTTTTGGCTGGTGAGTGAAGCAAATCTAGCACCCACTTGCATATTTTACCAGCATGTGGCTGTTGCTAATTTCCAACCCTGGTTGCAATCAGTCATGCTGATGAAAGCATTATTATTATCTTTTTGTTTCTCAAATACACATAGGTTTCCATACTTCAAGTACCATTGAATAAAGTTTCATGGTGTCACTTCATTCCTCTGAAGAATTGAAAAATCATGTTTCACCATGTTTTCAACAGTCTAAGCTATCTTTTAAAATTCTTAATTATATTCAAAAAAGCATCATTATAGGATAAAAACAGGAAAAACACATAAAATGGCTTTAAAGTGGCTTGCAGTGAACACTTATATCATCCATCACTTAAACACAATCTAGCCAGTTAGAATCGAGTATTCATAAAGGCCTTAGACACTGGTAGAAGCTTGACATATGCTCGTCCCCATGAGTGCTGTAAAGGGCAGACAAGCTTGTCCCATAATTTTAACTGCAATGCTCAGTGTAACTTTATTTAGGCATAGCCAAGGGAAGTCAACTGAGCACTCTCCAGCCATGCCCTACTTCAAATTTATACATCATACACCTCCACCAGGGAGCTGCTCAGGACGACCACAATCTTCTACTATTGGCCACTGAGCTGAGGGTTAAATGCCCTTTTCAAGGACAGTAAGTGTCAGAAATAGTGCAGAGCAAAAAGGCATAATTTTAGCACAGACTGCAGACCAGACTTTGAGCTGACAAAGAATTTGGCCCGAAGGAATTCTTAGCAGATATCTGTAAAGGAAGACAAAGCTGCCCTGACGGTGTTATTACAGCCTCAGAAACAGCAGCAGAGTGAGACTACATGCTCCTCTCTGCTCTAGTGCAGGTTAGGCCTTGTAGCTGGTCCTGGTCCCGGTTGGTCCCGGTCCTGGTCCCGGCCCCTTCTAGTGACGCGATCATTCACCATATTATGTAGTCGCTTCTGCCAGGCTGACTGACCATCCAAACGAAGCCTCTTCGCTGAAGGACCATCATCTTCCTCCTCCTCCCCTTCTCCCTCGTCCTCCTCTTCTCTATCCAGTGGCACCGCATAGCCTCGCCTGTTGGGTGACCTGCCCGTCCTGATCATGTTATTGATCTCACGCAGACGCTGTGGAAACAGGAGGGATATTTGTAGCAATATTTAACTGTTTGACTTAATCACTCAATCATGATGAAATCAATTATTTAGTTCTGTTAAAAGCGTTAAAGGTACAGTGTGTAGGATTTGGCGGCATCTAGCGGTGAGGTTGCAGATTGCAACCAAATGAAACTTCTCTCGTGTGCCAAGCTTGTAGAACTACGGTGGCCAATGCGAAAATATGGAAATGCAAATGGCCCTATCTAGAGCCAGTGTTTGGTTTGTCCATTCTGGGCTACTGTAGAAACATGGCGGCCGGCTTTGGAGCCACTCTGCATGTAGATGTAAACGGCTCATTCTAACGAAAACACGATTCTTATTTTCAGGTGATTATACACTAAAGAAAACATACTAATTAATATAAGCTATCCATATCTGTGTTACACATTGGACCTTTTTAATTCATGAAAATGTATATATATTCTATACTATACTGTATATTCTATCTACACTGTGCACAAATTGAATTTTTATTGGTAATTTGATCACTAAAAAGGTTGTCCACAGACCTCTGGGGGGCTTGAGTTGAAGTAGTAGCAGAGTCCGGGTGTACGGATGGAAGTGGTTTCCGTGTCGTACGGTGAAATGGTGATGGAGTGGCTGCTGGACGTCCGCTGTCTGCGAGGAGATGCTTTCCACTGTCGGGGGTATGGAGACAAAGGAGGAGTGTCTCCCTACACAAGACACAGCATGCGTTAGAAAATCCCATCGTAAGAGATGAAGTGATCAGTATATTACAACATTTTACACATCCATCAATGGGATTTTGATATTTTGTGACCTTCTTGTTCTGTTTGTCAAGATTCAGACTTGAAATGCTTCACTTACTACAGAGGTTGGGGCAAACTGCTCGGCAAAGTGCTGCATCTTAGTCGTGTAGATCTGGTTGTAAAAGTGAATAAGATTGCCCCTGTCCTCCTGAGAAGTTCCTGGATAATGTGTCGATGGTGTGTTGGGGGTCGGGAATCTGACGCCGTGGTCTCCATTATCTGTAATCAACAATGTAATAAATGGTCGCTTCTCGTTGTGGAATTACAGCACATTGTCTCCTCTTCCACTACTGATATAATGCAGGTAATATATTGTGAGTTATTGTGGTAACTTGATGTGTTAAATTTTTTTATACAATGAGTCATAGCTACAATGTAGCACTCCAGCTCCTTAATACTTGACTTGTGGCTGACCCTGGATGTGCTGCCTGCCTAAAGGGCTTCGGTTAAAGGGAGCATGGTGGTGGTGGAGCATGATGGCAGCCAAATGAAAAAATTCTCTAACATGATGCTGGTGATGATCTCATGTGGGTGTGTCCAGCTGAGGATATATATATAATGTTTACTCGTATGCAGGAAGTGTTTCATTTGGACTAACAGGATGCATCTGTCTTTGCAAAGTCAAAGCATGTCTTATCTAATATTTAAATTAGCATTGTAATGCCTCCAGGCTGGCGACAGGCGTTATGTTTTCGGGTTATCCGTCCGTCCGTCCGTACGAAAGTAGTTTGTCCGTCCCATTCTTGTGAACTTGATATCTCAGTAACGCCTAGAGGGAATTTCTTCAAATTTGCACAAACTCAAGGATGAACTGATTAGACTTTGGAGGTCAAGGTCACTGTGACCTCACAAAACACAATTTTTGGCCATAACTCAATTCATATGCTCATTATGACAATTTCACACAAATGTCTAAAAGGATCAAATGAAGTGATTACGGACATGGATGTAACTGCAACTTGACTGATTGGCAGAGGCATACAACTGCGAGCCAGTAATATGTGTATTACATCACACTGTATCATAATGTCCCATATCAACCTTATACACCAATTCATCTCTGGGTAAATGAGAGGAAGTTCTAACTCTTATTTGTCCTGCATGAAGATGAGTGTTTTTTTTATTACTAAAGGGTTTCTTACTGTTGTTTCCAGTGAGAGAATTTTCTGTATCTCTTCCGGACATCCGCACATTTTTGCAGACCTGAGAACAAAAAATATCTGTGTTCATAACTATTGAACTAATATAGCCATAACACAAAACCCTCAAATACACTTTAAATATGCTAAACATCTAAACATGTTAAACATCTTAAGTAACACATCTTATGTTTGAATTATCCATTTTTTTTTTAAAAGCAAATCAGCTTCCTGAGCTGATCGTAACAGTGACTTCAGGTCTATGTATCAATCCCACTGTTTTGTTTATATTTTGTTTATGGGTCAAAGATGTCAAGCAGGAGTAATCTTAAAAAAAAGAAAAAAGAAACTTACACTTTTGCTGGCAAATGGCTGAGACTTGTAGCACCTCATTATGTGTTTGAATGGTATCTCCCCCTTGGTAATCTGTAAAAGCAATGCCAGAAGTTAATAATTGATTATTAAGTGTTGTTACAGTTCATGCCAAAATCTGAATGGAGTCAAACTAGCCGTCTTCCCTGGAAGAAATAAATAATAAATAAATAAAATGCAAGTGTCATTTACTGCATCAGGTCAACATACCACACTAGTCAGACAAATTCAAAGTGTAAAATGGTAAACTATAATTTAACCTTTAAAAACATGTTCAGTTCTTCACCTACAGTGATAATATCCCCTAGACACTGACATCGCTGCAAACCAGCATGTTTACCTCTATCAGGTCTATCAAAACCCACCTTAGATATGACGTAGATGGCGCACAGGAGCAGTTGGTCCAGATGACGGTCTACCATGATGTCAGTGCAGTGGACCAGAGAGTACTCAAAACAGGTCCAGATCTTCAGCCGCCGCTCATCAGAAATGTCCAGTGTGGAACACAGCGCCCTCAGACGCTTACCCATCAAGCTGTAAACCTGAGCCAAAGAAGAAATCATCACCACACTACAAATATCATCATCTCCAAATATTCCAAAATAACTTCCCCTGAGAAATGATTATATTCCCATGTGACAGTGTTATAGTACATAAATATAGTATAGCATATAGAGATAATAGATGGTAAAATACTTTGGTCATTGACTCATCTGGACATAAGCTAAACAGAGTACAGGATACGATGTAGTGTGTTACTAACTCATGCATCATTTTAATCATCTTTAATGTAAAAAATATCAAATTACAAACATTAGCTGGCTTTTTTTGTCTTGATAGAAATGTTAAATGGTGATTGTAAATGTGGCTCCAAATAACAGTTATTATTACACTTAGGGAGAATGTTATTGTGTAGATTAAGTGACCTGGCGAGCAAACAGATGGAGGGAGTTGCTTCTCCGAGGCCTGTTTACAGCTGATGGGGAACGCTGTTGGTCAGTGCTGGCAGACGGTTCAGCTCCCACACTCAGATCCGCTGGCAAAACCAGTCAATCCATAATAAGAATACTGCAGTCCGTTTGCAATTGAGGAGTGTATCAAATTGAGTAATTTATCAAATGGTATAGAATTACAATAATGTGATTAAAACAAGCTTTAATACACTGCGTTTGTACCTCCTGGTTGGTTTCTGTCAGGTTGAAAGTCCGTTCTCTTTGGATCTTCAAGCTGTGTAGGAAGCATCACCTGCGTATGACACAAAGCCCTCATTAAAGCCATGTTTGTATGAAGAGACACTGCACTGCTTCGGATGTTTTGACTAAGGTCCATCATTCAATCAGTAGACATTTTTTTTAATCATATTTCTAATTTAATCTTTCGCAGAAATTGTCACCGGCATCACCTTGGAAGAACCTCGAGTATTAAATCTCGGATAACTCATGGAGCCAGGTAAAATGTTTTTGTGTTATTGCCAACCTGTTGGCAGGAAGGCAGATGGCCCTCGTTGGCTCTGATTTCTTCCCACAACGGTGAGTCGCTGGTCCAGGCCAAGCTCCCCAGAATTTTCTCCTCCACTTGGGCGAGGTGTCTGACCACAGTGCCAGGCAGGCCCACTGCTACCCGCAACACTGCAACCCGCAACACCGGCTCAATCACCTGTCAGACCATAGGAAAACAAAATAGCGAACGGGAGGTATCCTCAAAGTTAGAGGTGGTGTGGGTGTTGCTTTGGTTTAAATCTCAAACCAGATAGGAAACTATCTGGAACAAACACTGAATTGACGTCTATATTGGGTAATGCACACCATGTCTGTGCACATTCTCTTATATCATGGACATTTATTAAATGGCATACATTTTTCATTGAATGTCCGTGAATGTGGAAACACACCTTCAGGAAGTGGTATGGTGCCAGTTTTAAGATCTGAGTGAGCAGAGGGAAGTCATATGATAGACGGCTTGATGATATGGTAATCTCCAGACAACAGGCCACCAGACAGCACTGGAAAGGCTCAATCTCCAAGATGTGCTGCGAGAAACACATGCACAAAATGTAAAAAATTAAAAGATCAAAACTTTAATTTTTAAAAAAGGCTCTTGAAGGACAAAAACATACAGTATAACAATTCTGTATCACTCAGTGACCGTTCATTCAGTGCCCCTAGTGTGCAGAAAAGGTGTTTGTCAGACACTACCAGTTCCACTTGAGGCCACATGAGGGCAGTACACTCACCGAGATGTCACCAATTCCCCGCCTCTTCCTCTCTTCACTGATGAGGTTCTCCAGGATCCTGTAATACCAGATCCCGGCTTCACAGCAGCACTTTACTGCCAAATCTGTGAAGGCAATACCACTAGGATTATATGTGACATGTATCAACAACAAGGGCTTCATTCCAGCATTTGATACCTGTGATTAAAACACAGCCAGCTCTCCAATCATGTAGGGATTTAAAATACTGTAGGAGGCCAGACAGGAGTTCCCTGCTGTGCTCAAAGACACGATGTTGCTTCTCATGGAACCAGTGAATATTAAAAATGTGGACAGATTTGTCTCCAACTAATCCAGTAACCCTGTGAAGGCCGTAATCATCAGTCCTCCAGAAATATTATACATTAGGTAACAGTGTTTCTTTAAATTTGAATGAAACCCCAACATTAAAGTTACTATTGCATCCCCTGGTCCCATTATTTTAGGATCCTTTAATATGTTATTATACCGTTGGTGTTCTCATTTCCTCCGTTGTCCCTGTGGTGTTGCAGAAATGTGTGCAGCATACATCTCAGTCTCGTTTTGATCGCCTCGGTTGGATCTCTGGAGCAGGCCCTAAATCAGAGGAGGCATAGTTGTTAGTATAGTGGTTAAATGAACGATAATTGTTGGCTGGAAAACATCTGAAAAGTAAATAAAATGCAACACATAGTGAAACAGTCCTTTTTCTCAATGTAAACCTGTGTGCTTTTTACCGATACACCACTTAAATACAGGGAGTAGCCCTTGTTATATTTATGTTAAGTGTCAACACTCTTTTGAGATTCCATACAAACAAAACAACCACTGTATGAGTAATGCTGTGAGACTTCAGCGCTAACCTGAACATAGCGATCAGACGGTCACTGGGGCCAAACCTTGGCCGTCCCTGGTTACCCTGAGGCCCGGTTGCCATGGTGACATCCACACTCGCACAGGATGAGAGTCAGAGCAGGAATGAGCGCCTAAACAAGGAAAAGAACATTAGAACCACAGAGAGGCAATTTAGGGAGCTTAAAAACCTTGCATTGCAGTACAATCGGTGATCAACGTAAGTCAGTCAACCACTAAATAAATACAATTTGTAAAATGTCATATTTTCATAGTTCAGTTTTTTTGCTACTATTTAAACAAAATGTACAAAACCATGTAGTGGTTGTTACTTCTTGTAACCAAGTCACTGGCCCAGCCAATAAATAACCATAGCATGAAACTCCTTATAAACGACTTTTACATTTCTCTTTGTGTACAAATAAATTAGTTGTGTACAGATATTATTTAGTAAATTGTACAGCTGCTGGTGTTTTTTTCAACTTTGGACGGAGCTAGGATTGCTGATTCCCCTGTTTCCAGTTTGTATGCTAAAATAATCCTCTAGCTTCATATTTAGCATACAGAAATTATTGATATCAATCTTCTCATTAAAAGGCAATTGTGATGAGTCACATGTGTTGCTGCATATCTCAGATAGGAAAACTTCCCAAACATGAACTACTGTTCCACCCTGGCAGCTGGCAACTTTGATGTACCATTGACAAGTTTATTTAATTAGTCGGTTAGAGAATGGTGACCATGGTGAATCAGAAATGGAAGAAAAACAAATATCGTAGCTGTCTGTGGGCATCCAGAGCTACAACAGGACATTTGTACAGAAACCGGATGAAACTCTGTGTATAAATGTCTGTGTATAAACCACAGACTGTCTATGGTTTATACACAACAACGTTATACATATAAACAACAGCGTTGCTGCCGTATTTATGCTTCGATGACATTATCTTGGGTCTTGATCGAGCAGCTGCATAGCCTGGCACTGATCGATCCTAACTTCATTGAGAAAACAAGCAATTTAAAAGTTGTTTGATTTGTCGTCTTACAGAAAGCATGAATTCATACTTTTAACTGACCGATGATCACAGGTTTTCAGAGGCCATGCGTCATCTCCAACACCACCCTTCAACTTGTAATGAGGTATTTTTACATCATTGTAGACCTGTTGGTACTTTTACTTTGAATACTCTTCCTCCACCGGTAGAGGCCCTTTCTACTTCACCCACTTCAGTCTGAATCTGAGACTCTGTTCCTCTAATCATTCCCACATGTGCTGTTTATCATTCTGGGTTACTGTCCTCACTGAGTCAGACAGACCTCAGTGTACAGTATCTGCAGATGGCATGTGTTGATACCAAAGGGCGTAATTTACGAGGAGGGCACACTTTCTCAGAAGGCAGTATTGGACCTCTCCACTTTTTACATTATATTAGAACAAAAAAATAAAACTAGGAGAAACTACACGCACTAGGACCAACAGTGCTCACTCAAGCTGCGAGTCTCTTTCCGACTCCCCCTCCCTTCTCCTCTCCTCTCATGCAGTAAGACAAACCGATTCAGCCAGCCAGCAGGAAATGTTACGTTAGCAATTTCCAACTCCCCCAAACTACAGCAGATGGAGGATGTAAGACTTTTTTTTCAGAAGAATAATGTCTTCTGACACAATTCATATTAAGTTAGCTAACATAACATTACAAATATTCATAGTGAGATCTTGTTAGAATATTAATCACTTTTCAGACATTTTCGTGTAGAAAAGGGCATTGTTGAGTTGCTGTTGTGTCATACGAGCATAGTCAGTCCACCACTGTGCCCCTTCACTCAACACATTCATAACCTTTTTTTCTTTCTTTTCTTAACAATTTTTTGGAAATAATTTATTGTGTTTGTAACTCAGTAGGGAACAGCTGCCTCATGAACCTGCTTCATAAAGATGTATGGAGGACAAAAGATACAATTAATATGCCTTCCTCAAAGCTACCAGATTACATTGGAAAAGCACAGTCATTAGGATAAGTATTAATTAATTAGCAACAAAATAAATGGAACTTACTATCGGGGCCGTCACGTGATGCAAAATTTGCCCAAAACTTTTTATGGTTTACGGTAATTAATCTATGCGTGTGAAACATGTTCAGCCCAGTTTTAATTTACAGCACATGGTGCTCCTATTTCTGTTATTGCCTCACATTACCAACTGCTTGAGTACTGTAATGTTGCTCTTGGAAGCAGAATCATCTAATTTTATGAGTAAGAAATATGCCAGTAATGGCATACCAGTTTACTCGGTGATTTAAAGATTTGTGGTCCGAAATTAACACCCGCCAAGCACCAAATTTGGGTAGATTTTCAGTTTGGCGAGTAAATCTCAGAAGACTGTCTACCACACTGGTAAACCTTTGTACCAAAATAGACATAGTCTAAATAGACACAGAGTCTCTACTGCGTTTACAATGAATATACTCTCCTCAAAGCTACATGTACCAGACTCGATTGAAAAACACAGTAATTAGGGTTAAAATGAACAACAAAATAAATTTAAATGAAATGAAAGATAATTTATCAGTGCAAATATTCACTTTTTATTTCATGCACCAAGGTTGGTTTGAATGTGTGCAACATGGTTCAACTTTATTAATCCAACTCAAAATTCTGATGACTTTATTTAAGTAGAGTGGTGTTTACAAGGTCTGCGGGAACTATGGAAGAGTATTCAGGTTCGTCCAAATACTTTCCAGTGTTAATGCTAACTATATAAATATATAACTATAAACTCTATAAAAGTGTGTTATTGTTGTATGATTTTTACTTTAACTGTCAGTTGTGTTGCATGTTAAGACAGGTGATTTTATTTGTCACACACTTGTAGATATGCAGCCTCCATGGATGACATCTGGGAAGAAGAGGAACGTTACACAGACCAACTGAGAGAAACTTCTCTGTGCTGAAGCTCTGAGGTAGGATATTTGTTTCTCATTACCAGCTGCATTGTGTTTAATATTGTTGAATATTGAAAACATACAACATATTTTAAATTCAGTGGCCTCTTTAACTTTGTTATGAACTTCTTGAAAATTCATGAAATTATAGGATATGGTCTCTAATAGATGTGGACATTCAGATATCATTCAGTGTGATTTACACTTCCTGAGAATATTATTGTCTCTGATGTCCAGAACTTCAGAATACCTGAAGCTGAAATCACAGCCCATTTAAGGAGCTCCTTTATCTTCTTTGTTGGTTCTCAGAGAAAAGACACGAGGTGTTTGGGGGAGGAGCAGCAGACTGTGTGGAGACGAGGAATATCAAGATGAGGAGAGGTGGACCTGAAAAACTCTACCGTCTATACACGGCTGAAGACTGCAACAGTCAGATGACGTGATTTTTATATTTGAATGATTGTGTGTCTGTAATGTGTTTTTTTACGCCTCCGTCCTCCAGAAAACGCTGGAGGAGCAGCTGGAGAACCACAGGGAGGCTGATGGGAAACAGCTCAGCAGCCTCCAAGAAGAGATCTAAAACAAGCAGAGGATGCTGGACGAACTCAAAGTAAGGAACACCAGTTAAGCAAAATATTGTCTTGATACTTTCATTATTGTTTCATTGGGTAAAGTATGCCATAAAAAAATCATAAAACATAGTATAGTATGTCATAAGAAAGTCATAAAAAAGTCATACTATAGTATGCCATAAAAATGTCATTAAAATGTCATCGTATAGTATGCCATAAAAAATGTGATAGTATACAATGCCATAAAATATGTCAGTGTAGCATTCCATAAAAATGTCATTAAAATGTCATAGTATAGTATTTCATAAAAATTGTTATAGAATAGTAGGCCATAAAAATGTCAGTATAGTAGGCCATAAAAATGTCATGTCATACAATATTATGCTATAAAATCTCATAGTATAATCTCCTAGTACAGTATATGCCATTAAAAATGACATAAAAAGTGTCATAGTATAATATGCTCTTAAAAAAACATAGTATATCATAAAAATAACAATGTAAGGAATGAATGTCATAGTATAGTATGCCATAAAAATGTCATTAAAAAATGACATAATAAATAATATATTATGTCATAAAAATATCATAGTATACTGTCATAAAAATGCCATAGAAAATGTTACAGCGTAGTATGCCCTCAAAATGCTCAAAAAATGTCATAGTATAGCTTGCCATAAAAATATCCTAAAATAGTATGCCATGAAAATGTCATAAACATGTATAGTATGTCATTAAAGTCCTAAAAAAAGTCATAGTATGTTATAAATTAACATAAAAGTGTCATAGTATGCCATAAATGAGTCATAATAATGTCATAGAAAAATCCATTGCATAGTATGCCATAAAAATAATGTATGTCATAAGTCATGCAAAATGTCATAAAAAAATATACTATTATAGGTCATAAAAATGTCAGTCAAGTAAATTTTATTTGTATAGCCCAATATTACAAATTTCCCTCAAGGGGCTTTACAATCTGTCCAGCATACGGAAGCCTTTGTCCTACAGTATGACCCTCTTACTGGATGAGGAATAAATGAAAGAAACCTCAGACAGTGCAACTGACGGATCCCTCCAACAGGATGGACAGACAAGAGATATAGTGTGTACGGAGTAATAACACGTAATAAAAATACAACATAGACAAGCCATATGACAAAATTGATACATTTAATGTGAACATAATATGAAGAGATGGATCCAGGAGGATGTCAAGCAGCTTCCAGGCATCACCAAACAGTCTGAGCAACACAACCTCCTCTCCACCATGTAACCTAGAGAGAGGACAATATATCAGTTTTTAGTTCACAGTTGCTTTGGTAATGTAAACCAAATCATAGTATAGTATGCCATAAAAATGTCATAAAGTGTCATAGTACAGTATGTCGTTGAATGCGCGTCAGCAGGTCTGTGTTATATACAGTACGTAATCTGATCTCACTCCCTCTTTGTCTCATTGCATTTCTCGCATTCACAACTAGCGCTCCTTGTTTTTTGTCGTGGTGGCCCAAATTGCATTCAGATATATTTTTAGCGGTGGCGCTGCACTGCTGTTGAATACATATGTGTATAGTGGGTAACACTGTTAGAATCAGGCAACCTTCTCAATAGCCGAGCACGGGTCCAAGACAAGTGCAAGACTTAAAAAATGGACTGAGTACTACAGCCCTGTTATGCCATACTATACTATTTTTTTTTTATGACATTTCCAAGGCAATCTATACTATGACATTTTATAGCATAATGTAATGTAACATTTTTTATAACATACAGTGCATACTATATTTTATTATTTTTTGTTATTTTGTATTTTTGTTACTTTTTATGGAATGTTATACTATGACACTGTTCATACACTATGACTTTTTATGAATTCTTTTATGACATACTATATTATTTTCATGGCATACCATACTGACATTTCTTAATGACATACTGTACTATGACACTTTTTATGGTAAACTAATGCTCATTCTCTCTTTCGCTCGTTGATCCTCTCTCGCTCGTTCATTCTTTCTCGCTCACTCACTCTCTCGTTTGCTCATTTTCGCTCGCTCAGTCTCTTGCTCGCTCATCCTCTCGCTCGCTCATTCTCTCTCGCTCCCTCATTTTTGCTCATACTTGCTCACTCTCATTCTCGCTTGCTCATTCACTCACTCGTTGATGCTCGCTCGCTCGCTCACTCACTCTCGCTCATTTTCGCTCGATCATTCACTCCTGCTGTCTCTCTCGCTAATTCATTCACTCCCGCTGTCTCTCTCGCTCTCACTCACTCACTCTCTCGCTAGCTCGCTCATTTTCTGTCGCTCGCCCATTTTCTTGCTCATTCTCGCTCGCTCCCCTCTGTCTCTTGCTCGCTCATTCTCGCTTGCTCGCTCATTCTTGCTCGCTCTCTCGCTCACTCACTCATTTTCACTTACTCTCTCTCTTGCACGTTCTCTTTCTCGCTCACTCATTTTCTCTAATTCTCGCTCGCTCACTCTCTTGCTTACTCATTTTCTCTCGCTCGCTCATCCTCTTGCCCTCTCACTCTCTCTCTTGCTCACTAGCTCGCTCACTCTCTCATTCGCTCACTCTCTCTCTTGCTCGCTTATTTTCTCTCGCTCTTTCTTGCTCACTCGCTCGCTCATTCTCGCTGGCTTGCGCTCTCTCTCGCTCACTCACTCTCTCCCTCGCTCATTCTCTCACTTTCCTCTCATTCGCTCATTTTCTCCTGCTCGCTCTCTTGCTCACTAATTTTCTCTCATTCTCTCTCGCTTGCTCATCTGCTCGCTCCCTCTCTCTCGTTCACTCATTTTTGCTCGCTCACTCTCTTGCTCATTTTTGCTCGTTAAAATAGCATGTCATAGTCGTAAAATGTCATGAAAACATGTCATACTGTATGCCACAAAAATGCCATAGTGTAATAGGCCATTAAAAATCTAGAATACCATAAATAAATAATATAGTAGGACTATATCATAATATGCCATAACATCTAGTATGACATAAAAGTGTCATAGTATGGTATGCCATCAAAAAATACAGAGCGACGTCTCTGACCCGCCAAGTTTAATCCTTTGGGCAGACGGGCAAAACGAGTAATGCAGTATATTACTCTTCTACTCTAGACTGCAGCTGCAACATGCAGAAAAGTTTTTCGCTGGCTGATAGATTAGAAAGCACTTAATTTGATATGCAGCAGAGTTTTCTACGAGCGGAGCACGCATTTTAAACGTCAATATCTCAGGCAATCTTGTTCATTTAATTGTGGGAAGCCAAAATCGTGATCGCGATTAATATTCAATTAGTTGTGCAGCCTTGAATGTGCTGCAAATTCTTATGTATTCCTTTTCTTTTCTCCCCAGATGAGTGCAGAGTTCTCGACCCACACTGAGGAGGACCGTTTACTTATTCCACATCTTTGTTCTCTACTGTATGAACATACTCTATATATCCTACCTACCCGTAGTCAAACAAAAAGTAACTACAGCTGCTTGATTGGTCCGAAATGAATCCAAAAATAAAACTGAATAATATTTGTGAATTCATCCAGCTAATGTAGACTTTTGAAGCTCAATCATTGGTTGTTTCTTAGAGCAATGCTCTCGTGGACTTGACTCCTACATTTATGTATTTAACTTTTTAAAGCAAAAATGTCTGATCTTCTGTACTGAAGATTTTTTAACTCTTGGGACATTTTCAACACTGGTATGAACATAAAACTCTCAACAGTCACCTGATGTTAAAGTCTATCAACTGAACCCTGACTGAATAAAAAGTGAAATATTTGTCTTTGTTAAGTGCACGGGTTCTTTTCATTTCATACTGTAGTACTCCAGTGTTGACTTAATAAAATTATTATGCAGATCATTTGGATGTCCGTATTTTTGTATATTCTTTTGAAGAATTTGTATGAATGTTTTGTTGAGGAAAAAATCTGGACAATACTGTCATTTTTTATGATATATTATACTATGACTTTTGTAACTGAAAATGTTTAAGGCATACCATACTATGATATTTTTATGACATGATACACTGACTATTACATTTTTATTTGACATTTTGTGACATACTACACTGGCATTTGTTACAACATAGTATATTATTCATTTTTAATGGCATACTATTCTATGACTGACTTTTATCGACTATATTTTTTATGATATACTAAACTCATTTATGACATTATTTTTATGGCATACTAAACTGACATTTGTTGTGAAATACTATAGTATTACTTTTTATGGCATTTTTTATAATGTAGTTTATTATTAATTCTTAATGGCATACTATACTGTGACTTCATGACTTTATTTGACAAACTATACTGACTTTTTTTCAACATACTATACGATGCAATTTTTTATGGCATACTAAACTGACATTTGTTATGAAATACTACTGTATACTGACATTTGTTACATTTTATATATGTGTGTAAATATATATTAATATTAATATATATATATATTTATATATAAATATATTAATATATATATATATTAATATATAAATATATTAATATATATTAATATATAAATATATTAATATATAAATATATTAATATATATATATATTAATATATATATAAATATTAATATATATATAAATATTAATATATAAATATTAATATATATAAAATAAATATTAATATATATATAAATATTAATATATATAAATATTAATATATACAAAATGTTTCAAACTGCCTTTACATGTTTGTTAAGGCATCATGTAGTCTATCTCCAGTGTTGGAAATTAACGTTTGTGTCTACCTGCCACTGTTGGCTGCTGGATTCCAAACTCTAGCAGACACTCAATAGATACCTATTGTTATTTTGGCAGACACACTTTCATATTTTACTGTTTACTGTTACTAATTTCCAACTCTGTCTATCTCTCGTCATCACAATAAAGTAGCTCCAACTGCACTGATGAAGAATCAACCTATATGTTGCTCACCTGGCTGTTGAAGACAATCAGCAGTTTCTCTCAGACTCTTCCGTGTGTCGTCCTGGTTGTTGTTGTTCAGCTCGCTGGACACATCCAAACAGGTATCGGTGCTCTCGTCAAAGCTCAAGTAAATTCTTCTTTTGAGTCCATGTAATCCGCAGAACTTTCCTCGTAGTCATGTTGTGTTTGTTGATATTGTTGTTGGCACAGGAGTTCACTAAATAGCGTTTCCACATGTCGTTTTCATCAAGGTGCAACAACAACTTTCGCCCGTGTTGCAAAAGCCAATAGTCGCAAAAGGACCGTAGTTCCTCCCAGCCCAGGTACCTCATGCATGGAGGTGTGCAAGCCACGCGCAGGTGCATTGATTGATTGGAGCGAGCAGCGGCGCGTGTGGAGCGTGACGTCACTCTGCGTAAAAGAATAGGTGCGTCTATTTGCTGTATATCTATAAGTGACAATTTGACCCCATTACACGTGTTTTGATCAATTTTATTTTAGTATTTTAATAATTTGGAGTCAAATAAGGTGAATATTTTTTTTATTGTTGGTCTAATCCCAGGTTTGTTACAACATAGTATATTTTTCATTTTTAATGGCATACTATACTGTGACTTTTTTATAACATACAATAATATTAATTATTTATGGCATACTGTAGTATTATTTTTTATGGCATACTTAACTATGACTTTTTTATGACATGCTATATTATTAATTTTTTGACATACTATACTGTACATACATACTTTGCACTTGTGTAACAGATATGTCTTTAACAAAGCATCACTTATTTCCAGCATATTCATCTTGAGTTAAACAGCTGCTTTTTCTCCTAAAGAAGCACAGTAGGCCTGACAGTGTCCGGACTGTCTGTATATTGTAGGTCTAGATGCTAGTCATTTTTATACTCTGTTTATCTACAGTCCCTATTTATCATATACCGGACTATATTGTGCTATCTAATATGATAATAATTTAGGCAACATTTACAAAAGGATTAGACACTTCTGAAGACTGAAATGTGTTTTTCACCCACTCCACCATCCCAGCAAAGATTGCGTCATGCAGTAGGTCGATTAAAGTTTATCAGCTGGGCATGTGGCAACTGTTGGATAATGTAAGAGCTTGTCCAAACATAATAAAATGAAATTATATTTCATTTAGTTTGCTAATAGCTCAATAGTGTATTGAACTGGGAATAATAACAAATAGAGACTGTGCAAACAAGATTTAAAAACAGCTGCGTTCACAGCTGGCGGTACCGTGAGGAGATCGGCTTATTAACGTGGTGTGTTAGATTTTTTTAAAGGCTGAAAACAGAGCCATCAGGAGGTGCAGAAGTCTAGTTATCTCCCAGAACACTTGAATTACAATATGCTGAAAGGTTATTATGGCATTTTTGCCAAATGATGAAAAAAAAAAGATGAAAAACATTCTGACTATTGCCACTTTAAGTCACACTATTCTCAGATGCAACACTTTGCTTCAAATACTGAAATGAGAGTATATAGGCTATTTATAGGCTATATTATGTCACATGATTTCTTCATTAGTAAAAAAAAAAAACATATTTTCTGACTCATTTCCAAAGCTCCTGCTTTCAGACCAGAAATATCTCAATAGCAAGACAGCACCCACAACTAATAGGGATTTACAGGAATTGGGAAGCATCGCTATGCACACAGCTACTCTTTCATATGAATCATAGCCTGTGGTATTCATGCAGACCTCCAGGCCCTGACCACTCATTATCTGATTTAAAATGCCCTGATTTCTCAAGAATGTTTCGTTAATCCTCCTTCGACAACAGATGGGTTAATGTGCCGCGAGTCCCAGAATAAAAGAAAATAAGAAAGTCACTCAACAGCAAAACAGAAAAGTATTAAACCGGACTGAAACACACACAAAAGTAGCTTAGTTTAACTCAAAAACTCCAACTCTAAAACATTTTGTTGCTACATGCTTCATTATCTTCCTCATTAATGATGTAGGACAACTTGTCTATGAATTACTAGATGGAAAGAAACAGCTTTCCACATAATGTTGTCCAATGCTGCACGTTTGTTTGGTGTTTTTCTTTTTTCTGGTAACTCCTTAATAAATCAGATATCAATTTACACGCTGAGAAATGCAGAATATGTTGCCATTTGCGATGGGTAACACCCGTATCCTGTTTTTCCTCACTGACAGAAGCTTCATCAAAATAGGCCTTCTTACTTTCACTTTCAGACACATGCTGAACATTTAAATGTGACTTACTGAGTCAATGCTTTTTTTATGATCAATACAACTTTATTGTTAGTGCATTAAGGCCTGGCTGCAATAAAGCCATTTAAAATAGTGAATTATTAACTGTAGCGTGTCACTCTGAACTGCAATAACTCATGGAGAAGTGGATGATAAGTGTTTTATTTTGCTTGTCAGCTGACTTGTCATGCAATATGTCATCCATGTCATCTAAAGCTGAACTTCTGACTTAAAAACAAGAAAACTTTAGTCATAAAGAGGGTCGTAGTCACTTACCAGTGTCGTTTGTTTTGGGTTTCAAGATCCAGATTGAGGGTCGTCTGATCTAAGAGTCCCCTGTATGTCTCTCTATGTCCAGCTGGTAGCAGAGGAGTGGTGCTGCATGGCTCAGAGCAGTCAACCTGCTGCTCTGCACATTGAGGAAGTTCAGATCATTGGCCTCGCTCAGACAAGCCCCAACTTGTCACTTGGGTCTTGTTGCTATGAGAAGCAATGAACAGTTGTGGAAGTAACCAACACAGGACACTGAGCGCCACCAAGAGGAGGCATGGAGGACCTACAGTAGAGAGGAAAACCAGTGCAACTGTTTATGCACTGACGTCTGGCCCAAACACCGTATGTAAGCATGTGGTTAAGAGAAGAAAACAAGTTTGATGGACCTTTCTTCCAACAGTAGTATGAATGATAAAAACTTACCAATATAATGTGCAAAACACTGTTGGTAACATCAACCAATTGTGTATTTAAGATTTAATGGATCACCAACAATGAAACCACTTACTACTTATGCACTGAATGCAGCATTACAATAGCTATAATTACTGAGAGAACCACGTACTGTAGCGCTCCTTTTTTTCTACTTGCACTGTGAATATTGATGTTAGTAAACCCTGTTTTCGGATTTGTAATTGTCACACTTTGATAAAAAAAAACATTTACATCTATGTCTGTCCAAAGTGTCATCACTTCATCATTTTATCATCGTCATTATTAGCATATGACTTATTGAGTTACGGCCAAAAACGCGTTTTGTGAGGTCACAGTGACCTCGACCTTTGACCACCAAAGTCTAATCAGTACAACCTTGAGTCAAAGTGGACGTTTGCGCCAGATGTAAGGAAATTCCCTCGAGGCGTTCCTGAGATATCACGAAAATGGGACAGATGTGAGGTCACAGTGACCTTGACCTTTGACCTCCAAAATCTAATCCGTTCAACCTCGGGTCCAGGTGGAACGTTTGTGCCAAATTTGAAGAAATTCCCTCAATGTGCTCTCGTTCACGAGAACGAGACGGACGGACAACCCGAAAACATAATCAAATACATTTTTTTAAAATGAACCATTTCAACTTAAAAAAGTAGGAAAAAACATGCATCATGGTTCAGTTACCTTAATTTAAGCAAGTGCAATTTATTTTCTGTCACTGGAGTTTTATGTATATAAAAGCTTTAGAAGTGCTTTCATCTAAGTTCATAAGAAAATACTTTTCTGAGCCTTCTCCCACTGGCCTGAACGCTGCCACTGAATCTGCTCTGAGTGCCAGGGCAGAAAAAAATTAGAGCAAAACAATAACAACATGTGAGGAAGACAAGTGCCATAAATAACTCCACCGATGACTTCTTGAATAAGGCCCCCAGACAAAGCAAAGGCACACTTAATTGATAGTCAGAAGAATATGTTTAATAAAAATAATTAAACCTCAATTTCCTCTATAGAACTTCATAGAAAGTAATCCAATAAATTACAAATGACTTTTAAGACGTGTTTTTCCTGCACTACATAAAGAATTATTTTGACTACACAGACCACAACTTGCAAATATTACAACTGTCCAATGAAAAAAAGAAAGAAAAAAAGACAACTGACCAGGGTGACATTTAGGATATTATCAAGCTTGAAAATCAAAATACAAAACCAATGATGCTAGCTTTGTCATCTCAGTGATTACATGGATGAAAAAGAAAAACCCTCCCTGTACAGCAGTAGTGTTTTGTCATTCCTCTTGCATATTGGTCATCGTTTAACTTGTATTTAACGCAGATTCAATACTGCCTCTCTAGCACTAGCAGTGCTTTGGGAGTCCTTGTACAGTACAACCTAGAAAAAAAAAAAAAAACTTAAAAAGACAAAATGAAAGCAAAAAGTCCAATCTTATGTCTACCACTTTTTGTGTCCTAAAGAGGCTCAGCACAGTCATCAACCCATCGCTGTGTCGTTAGATCAATCACCTACAGCAGAAGTAGCAATGGCTGGGTGTTTGCATAAGGGCACTACGAGTTTAAAGAGAGCAGAGGTGCAGATATACAAAATGACAGTGGCATGTTTAAGTCCATTGCTCAGACATAGAAAAATACTCGTACTGTTAGTAATAATATAAAAAGAAAAAATGCGATTTGCATTGCAAGCAAAAAACCCATGACGAGGTCTATACATGACAGGCATACAAGGAAATCACTTTAAAGCAACATTATTTAGAAATCAATACGAGTCTTCAGTCTTTGTGTTCGGACCGCGGGGCCGCTCGTGGTTTCAGCCACTACAGAACAATGCTACAGCAATACTTGAGAACTAAACAGACCGAGTTGACTCAGCGGGGCTCTGTTGTACCCAGTCCAAACAAAAGCCTCACCTCAGATATAAGAACTTTTGAGACGTGTATCTAACAGTCCGCTGTGTAACAGCAGTCCTAGAGCGAGCACTGTTTTTGCGCCAGAGAGAATTACAAAAAGGTACTTGAGTGAACTCCAGTGTTTACGTGTATCCCGGTTACGGCTGAGCATGTGCGGGGACGATGACGACAAAAAGCACAAAGCGTGGACACGGAGCAGAAATATTGGTTGTCAGACAGAATCGAATGAGAGCGTGAGGTACAGGATAAGGGCACTTCTACATCTAGCCGAAGCTCCATTCAACAGCAGAACAGAGTCGAGACAACGTGAAATACACACAACCAAACTCCCAGCGACACAAGCTGCTATTATTTAGCCCTTCCTGAAGCAAACCCGTCTGGCACTGCGTACAATGTAATACTCAATCAAAGACTACAATCTTAGCGAGGATTTGAACTATTTTGTGCTTGTGCCGTGTAAGACTTTGGTAGACAGGCGGTCATGCAACACAGAATCCAAAAGGACTGTAATTTCCTCCTAATGAGATGTGTTTGAAGGTCAACAACACTTTAGTTTTCTACTGGTCGTAGCTTTGCAAGGCCCCCTCCTTAATACACAACATTCAGACTGGAAAGTTCTGGAAGCAGGAGATACCAGGTGAGAGGAGTCCAGCCAAAGAAAACAACACAGTGGAAGCTCTCAGTAAAAAAATGTGGCCTCTGACGCACACATTCCAGCAGAAACAAGGACATAACGTACATGGACAGCAAGAAAACACACCCATGCACATATACATCTGCACAGTGAAGCCAATCCATCTAGCACGGTTGAGGTAAGATGCAGTCAAATATGCCGGGGCTGTAATAATAATATCCATGTCATCTATAATCCTGAATTCCTCTTCTACGCAGAGACCACAAATCAGGACCTCCAAGGGTCAAAGGGCAGTTTTTGGCACACAGTTAAAGGTTGTTTTCTGTCCCCACCCCCACAGCTCAAGGAGTTTATTAGACTCTGACACTGTAGTTAAAATCAACAGATGTGCAAGCGAACGTGTATGCCGACTGTGAGTAGCTAAAGTGCGCCTTGGACATGTTGAGACATGTTTGTAAGGTGATGGTGATGAGGAGTTTCGAAAATTAGATATGACAAATTATACCTTTAAAAGGAAATGACAGCAGATAATTGACTTATGATCCATTTTGACAGATTTAAGCCGGAAAAAATAATACTTCCCCAGATTTCCCCCCCCTAATCAAAGAGATATTAAAGCGGGAGCTTCAGGTAATTCGGTTAAATCAAAAATGATGTGAACTAACGCAGAAATGAACTCAACGTGATAGTGACAGGTAAGTGAGGCGGCGTGACTTATGCACTGGCGTGGAACATGGCAGACAGAGAATCTACAGCTTCAGTGACATTCATTAGCTGCCCAAGTTATTGCTGACATATCCAACGTATGATCTGCAAAGCATAAGTGTCAACGAACCTGTAAAAGTACCGACTATTTACACGAGAAAGTGTTTGTCAAGTGTCATTCCCCCCCAACCCCCGACAATCAAAATATATTAATAGTACAGCTCAACGAGCATGTTGATGTAGTTTCACTTTTTTAATAAAATTAAATCCTGACATAATTACAATAATGCCGTTTTTTTGTTGCAATTGTACATAATTGTGGTTCACAGAGTTCAGAATTCTACTAAAGTCTGACATGCAAAATGTCTCAAAACAAGACTGTACCTTGTGAACAAACACTGAAATTTTATTTCAGTTCTTTTTAAGTCAGTTTTTCCTGTTTGTTTTTTTTATAAGGTTTTTGTAGTCTTTATTACACAACATTTTAGTTAGTTCTTGTATTTACATGTAAAGAAATCGTAACGTAAGTGCTGGAAAATCCATATATATGTGAATATATGTATACATTTCTAGGCGATACATAAATAAATTTATAATTATATATTCATAGGTTCAGTCCTAATCACTGGAGTCTGAATCGTCTGATGAAGAAGAGCTCCCAGACTCTGATGAAGATGACTCAGCTTTCCCCGAACCTTCAGGACCACTGTTCTCCTTTTGTTCCGCTGAGTCCTCTTCGTCTTCTTCTTCGTCTTCTAATGCCTCGTCGTCCTCTTCTCCGTCCCTCTCTGCCGCTAGCCGCTCCATCTCCCCTGGCGACGATTGGGCGACGGCAGGCGGAGGAGGACGAGCGGGAGGAAGGGTGGGGTCACTGTTTGAGCTCTGCGGCTGTGTGGCAGACACAGGGAGGTTAAGGCCTGGAGTGAGAAGCATCCCTGGGTAAAGCATACTGGAGAGTAACAAGGGGTTAAGAGACAGTGGGTGACTGGAGGCTGCGGAGGCAGCTGAAGCACTTTGTGGGGCGGTGGCAGAGGAAGTGGAGCTGGAAGTGGAGGAAGGAGTCGTGTTCGACCCCTCTGTCCTTTCTCCTTTGGTGTCTGAGGTGTGAGAGGGGGCTTTAGAGGCAGACGGCTCTCCCGCTGCACTGCTGGAGGTTCCCTTTGTCTTCTCCTCGAAGCCTCCCGCGCCCTCCAGAGCGGGCTTCCCGAGCAAGCTGCTCATGCCGAGCAGGTTTGGCAATCCGCCCATACCAGACAGCATCATGGGAAACATGGCAGCTAAGTTGCTCGCGGCCAGGTTGCTAGCGTCGGACGGCAGCCCCATCAGGCCCGCGGTGAGCTGCAGGGACTGTAAGCTCTGGAGGTTTTGCTGGAAGGCCTGCAGGCTGGTCAGGTCCATTCCAGAGAGGAGGCCGTTGGCCAGCAGCGGATTCAGGCCCAGGGTTGCTGGGTTGGGCGCTGATGCAGCTGCTGCTGCCGCCGCCGCCGCCTTGGCCAGAGGATTCTTAGGTCGACGTCCACGCCGGCTCACCTCCTCAGGAACGATGGGTCCCGTCAGGATCCTGTCAAACATGCTCTCTGGGAGGTAACCCTGGAGAAAACGTGGATGATATATGCAGAGTTAGTACTTTTACACGTAATAACAGCGGGGTAAACACACACATATTCATTGCCAGTTTATTAGATACACCTAGCGAAAACTAATGTGGTTTAATACAACTAATCCTACATTCATGAAGGTCATAATGCTCAGTTTTTGTTGAAACTGTCAAACCTGACTGATATAAAAGATTAGAAACATATCTCAGTAAAATGCAATTCAATAGCACCACAAATTAGAACCTTCAAAAGGATCATAAAGTTAAATCAACACCTCTCTAAAGCAGGTTATGACCTCCATGAAAGGATTTGTTTCTGGGCAGTTGTATTAGACTACATTCATTTAGGCTAATACCAGTACCTAATAAACTGGCAACTGACTGTATATCAGCACTGTTAAAAGTGGCCTCTCTTGATGTAACATAGTTCTGGTGAAAGTTTGGATCTGATGAGTGTGGTACTTTGTGACTCACCGACTGCTTGACAACATCAGCCCATTCAGGTGGGACTCCGTACTCGGGGTTCTCCTGAAGGAACCGGCACAGATCCTTCAGAGGAGGAGCAAAGGCCCCACCAACCTGCAGGAAAGGAATACATATTTTACAATTAGGAAACATGCAGTCATCTCTGGTGCGTAAATAACACTCACATTCAAATATCACTTCCTTCACAACCTTGTTTAAAAGGCATCAGTAGTATCCGATTTTCATTATAGTAAGAAATGTCCATCATTTGGACAATGTGAAAGTTACAGAATGCAGTCTGTCAAAATAATTATTCACAGAGCTAAAACCCAGTTCTTTTGAAGGGAAATTATTGGCCATTAATGGCATCATTTGTGATTATGATTTTGTTTACTTGTACTGTACAATACCACACACGAACACACCTTGCGTGCATTCCTCCTGTTGATGATCTGGACCCTTTCCTCTCCGGTCAGGCTGTTCACGTCAATCTTGTTGGGGTTCCTGCAGCGGTGCCTCTTCTGCTTGGGCCGACCGTCCTGGAAGTGGAACTGCATCTGCATCTTATTTACACCCTGGACATGAAACGGAAAAAAGAGTCACGTTGACAGAAAATGTCTACGAAAAGTCTTTTTTTGGTGAACTTTCCAGTAACGTTATACGTTATATAGACATAAAATGGACTCACCGGGATAAAGGCTCCTGTGTCTGCCACAAAGCCAGGGTGCTCTGCTAGCCATTGCTCTATATCTTTCCTCTTGGGAGCGTCATCCCCAGCGAGCCGGGTGCCGTCTTTGAGGTTGATGACAGGGACCCTGGTGTCAGTGTCTTCGGGAACCTGACTGGAGCTCTGGCTGAAGCCTGCCACAGGGGCCACAGCCATGCCCACCTGGCCGATACCGCCCCACCCTGGAGGCACCTGGAGATACATGAGTACAAAATGGTTTATATTATTTACATCACAGCTTTGTGGTACCACAAACCAGTATTATCACACACAAGCTCCTAAGATAACTGCTTACCTGTTCAGGAACAGCAGGGACTCTACTCCTGTTCATGAAGAGCAGGTCCATCCCCTCCACGTTCTTCCTCCTTCCCCTCCGCCTCTTAACCACTGGCTGGCCATCTAGTACTCCGTTCAGCCTCATCTGACCAGTAAGACCTGGAGGCACTGCAGAAGAAGAAGCACCCTGTTAGATGTGAACTACTGTGTCAAGTTTTGCCTAATTTAAAGTGAAACGATGAGTTACATTTGTCTTAAATATTAGGCACATTCTCTTTCAGACTTAAATGATCTTTTCAGGACTTTCACCTCTACTTACTGTTAGGTATTTTTATGATAAGTTCAGGTGATATATTTCAGACTGAACACACCCTTTGTGTAAACAAAGCCAGTAGGGCTACAGAAGAAGGCTAGTGTCTATGCAGTCTTCCAAGGCACAAAAACAATACTTTGCTGCCATCTAGTGGTGCTAAAGGCAAACAGGATGGCCTGTCTCTCTCGACACATCCTGTATGCACAGGTCTTAAGGTATTGTGCTCTATTTTAAACAAACCCACCAGTCTGGAAGCTGCACTGAGGCATGGTCATGTCAGCCAGGCCGGTGTCCGAGGCGCTCTGCAGCTCATGAAGCCGGGCCAGGTACTGCTGCTGGGCCTGGGGGCCCTCCTCCGACTCCAGGGGCCTCTTCAGAGGTAGACCTTGTTTCTGGAAGGTCAACTTCAGACCTCCCTCCTGCTGTGGACACAGACAAACAAAGGTGTTGGATACGTCTAGGAAGATTTAACGTCAAAAGGAGAAAGAAACTTTAGCTTTTTTTATTTTAATTTTTTGTTTTTGGAGATTTTCTCTGCCTGTTGTCCATCCAGTGATTTAAGGATCATAAAGTAAATGTGTATTGTGTTATTTTCATATCTTTAATGCTATATCCTGTATGTTGAATTTCAATTTATGTGATAAAATATCATCTCATTTATAAGAATTTTGTTACAATAAAAGCAAATGTTTTTTTGTTAGTAGTATTGGGACACATGGACACACAGGGGGTAGTGGCTGGTAGAGCAGTGGGTAAAGTCTATCCATAGTCTGGACTGTATTGGGAAGCCATGCCAAAGAGATAGCTGCTGTCAGCATTTACAGGTAACAAACAGCAGGTGTCTGAGGGTCTGTGATGGTAAAAAAAATGTACAATTTTGGGAAGAGATCCTTATCAAGAAGCAGCACAAAAGCAAAGGATAAATGGAAGCAAGTCAGAGGCCTGCCAAGTTAATAGCCACGTCGCCTTGAAGCATATTAAAGAACACCCACAGCCAAGGTCTCCATTTCAATCAGATTATAAGCAAGACCCCTTCAGTCTAGAGAGGCTTCAAACTGAACCTTATTATATTCTCATGACTGAGTGATTTGTGCTCATGTAATCACAGCCTCAGAGCCCAATTCAAATTGAGTGTGTGGGAAAAAGAGAGGAAGGCTGCTATTAAATTAATCTCTCCTCCTGCCAGGCAGTCAAAACCACTAATCATACCCAAAGGAAAGCAGGAAGAAAAACCAGTGAAACATGCTGAACGCGGCAGCTAGCACCGGTCATGGCAGCGGAAGTGGTAGGGTCCTACGATTAGGGCGAAGCGGAGGGAGGAGGTGGAGGAAGGGAGAAATCAAACATACATCGTTGAGTTTTACTGAGAATTCCTTGTTTTCTGCAACATGCTTGGTCACCTTTGACCCCTGTGGTGAGGCGGAGGGGTCCTCGGAGAGGCTGTTGGCGTTGTCCAGCAGCTTGGTGGTGTAGAAGGAGGCCACCGCGCCTCCGGGCTCGTAGACCCGACGCGTCCCCGGCCACTTGCCCTTTAGCACCGCCTGGCAGATGCTGTCCAGGCGGTTGATGATCACGCGATCCTGAACAAACAGCACAGACAATCAGCCAACTCTTGCATCAGTTTGATTTTCCCTTCTGCCCACAACTATGCTGCAAGTCTTTGTATTTATTTGTTTTTATGACTTCCATCATTAAAATTAATAATCAGAGACAAATACTTATTATATTTAAAGATTAAATATTAAACTGAATACTCCATTTGATGCTTTCTAATCCAAGCAGTGACCATGTTATGTATCAGTAACAGTGACTGCATTGCACACATGTACAGTAGTTCACCTTTGGCCAGTAGGATGCAGCGAGCATGTACCCTCCTCCCTGGAAAGGATGTGAGGAATTGTTGTTGATGCCGTTCTCGGCCGCATGCGTGTCTTGGGTTTCATCCTGCGTCGCGCTCAGAGACGCCACGCTGTCCTCATCAAAGCCCTTTACACTTGTTGCTGCAGCCACTGAGAATGTCACAGGACACAGAGACAGACATGAGAAACACACAGAAATCTTTGAAGTGTGCACTTCTTGGATACATTTTTATATAATTATTATTATTGAACACTGCCCTCCAGAGCCGATGGGCCAAAGAGCAGCAGAAAAACAAAAAATCATCAGATATTATATTTAATTTAAACAATTTAGCTGGTTAGTAATTCAGTGAAATACGTCTTTGCTCTGAGCTAGTGTTTTCACGATACTGAAATTTCTAACTTCGATACAATACGTTGAAAAATATTGATATTCGATGCCGTTTTCGATACCACGGGGAAAAATTGACACATCATTGATGGCATAACATTTTTGATTTTTATTAAAATTCAAATAGCAGTGTGTGTGTCATCTTGCTGTCAGAGACGAAACTACTCCGAAGATAATATTCAATAATACGTTTTTTTTTTTCACCTACACATTAGAAAGAGTTCAGGTTGGAGGTGCTCACCTTTCTTCTTCCCTTCTTCTCCCTCACTTTCAGTGTCATCAGAAGAAGATGAGGAGGAGGACGACGATGACGAAGAGCCAGAGGAGCAGGACGACGAAGAGGAGGAGGAGCTGGAACCGGAATGTGACGAGGAAGAAGAGGAGGATGAGGAGGAGGAAGACGAGCGCGATGAAGAGCTTGAGGAGGAGCCATCCGAGTCGGACTCTGAGCCACGCCGAGCCTCCCTGCGGCTCTTCTTGCTGGACTTCTTGTGTTTCCTCTCAGAGGAGTTGGGTGTGAGGGGTTTGGTTCGTGCCGCCACCATCTGCCTCTCTTTTTCCCTCGCATCAATCACAGGCTTCTCCTCCAGACCCGTGGGTGTAGCTGGTGCTCGAGGAGGGCTCCAACTCTCCACTTGCTTCTCCCGGCCCTCCTCCCCCTCTGAGGTTGGCTCCACTTTGGGAACAACCCCACTGGGCTCTGCGTCTCTCTGGGCGAGCGGAGGCAGCGGAGAGCCAGTCAACACAGAGCTGGTGGCCTGGCACTGAGGGTGTAGGAGCGGGGTGGATGTGCGTGATTGCTGCTGCGCAGCTTTCGTTTGGCTGTAGTTGCGCTGGGCAGCCATGAAGCTGAGCTCAGGGTCTCTCAGAATGTGGTAATCTGTGCGGCTGACGCCGTGCTTGGCGGCTCCGATTAGCAGGTCACGGTCATGGGTGCCGGCCTCCCACCAGACGGGCAAGTCGGAGCTCATCTGGCACAACGGCAGGCGCTCGTAGAGTAACTGATGACGAAGGACTTGTTCCCTCACCTGGCGAAGCAACTCTACTCTGTACAGTGTGCGAGACGCTCGCTCCTCTGTGATGGGCTGGATGTTCAGAGACTGGTCCATCGCGGAGTCTGGAGCAGAGACGAAGAGAAAGATGAGAGAGAGAGCGTGAGAGGAAATAAAGTCTGCTCTACAAGTACAACCCTAAGAGCCGTTTGTGTCTGGAGTTTAAACATCACACTGTTTGCCTTTCCACTAATGATTAACCTTATCAGCTCCTCTCCCTCAGTACTGCTGAAACAGCTTGTTTATTAAGGTGCTACCGACCTCTTTCCAGAATAAAAACATTTACAGCCAGGACTGAGTGTGCGTCACACTGCAGTAACTTGAAGCAATGTTACTGACATATACAAGATGATGCCATTAACTTTGATTAAACATTACTGTGGTAACTGCAGTAAGCAATGTTACTGGCATCATGTTGTATATGTCACATCAGTGCATGGTAGGTTGAAGTATAATATGTCCTAATATAGCATTTTCACAGACACCAGCTATTGCTTAACAGATACATGACACAATATTCTAACTTATTTCATTCTAAATATTGAATTCATATTTTACAAAAACATTTTGAGAAGCATAATTTCTTGTTGTTATCATAGGGTATAGCACGGTCACTGTCTGTCAAACACAAAATGTTGATGTTTAGTATCCAGACTTGGTGTGTACAAATAAAGACTTGTCTGCGTTTGTGTGTGTTCATGTGGGAATGAGCAAGTAGACTTCTGACCTCCCTCCTTTGGTGGCAGGCGACACACCCTTCGGCACATGGCGGTAAAAGCACACAGGTATTTCTGCAGGCTCTCGTCAGTCTTCTTGTGCAGCCGAGCCATGGCCCTGAACTTGGTCCAGTCGAACCGGCCAAGGTTCGGGTCGAAAACGACACCAAAAGTGGAGACCACGCGGTAGAAGTCAGCCTCTTCTCGCCTGGTCCATCTGAGGAAAAGTGAAAAACAATTTCCATACACAATAATCTTTAATATTCGTTTTCACTGATCAAAACCTCCAATATGTATTTTATTTCTCAACCAAACATTGACCCGCTCTGTGTTCTGACCTTTGTTGCCGTTCGATCTTAGCAACCATCTTGGGGTTGAGGGTGTCGTTGAGTGTGGGGGGCAGCGGGCATAGTGGAGGAGACAGTATCATGGTCGAGGGAGACGGAGCCTGGGTCTGGTGGATCTGGAGGATCTGCCGGCTCTTGGTGTAGCGCTGAGAGGCTGTGATCAGTCGCCTCAGCCTGGCTGTCAGCACCGACGGTGACGGCCAGTAGGTTGTCTGACCTTCTGTCACTGGAACTGCGTCTGGATCAGAATAACATACAATATACGTGCCATTATTTTCATGTTTTGTTTTGTTTTTGCAGGAAGCATGTGTCATTTACAACTTTTCCAGATCTCTCCCGCCTGTGGGAAGCCTGTATTTATAATCATCACAGTAATGATAATCCACTGTGGATTACAATAATCTAATACTCACCTCCGGCGTTGTCAGTGACGACCAAGTCTCCAGGAGAGGAGGCGTCATCCTAAATGAGAAGACAGTGTGTGTTTACGGCAGGACAAAATACACTAAAACCAGACTGTGATGGATTTCAGAATAAATCACAAATGAGCTTAAATACGCAGAGGGGATAATTTACTCAACCAGTCAGATTAATATGTTATATCAGGGGACCTTTAGTTCACATGGCCTTACCTCCATATCGTCTTTCAGAAGGGCTGGAGCAGGCTTGTACTCTGGGTCATCCACATCCCTACACACACAGATAAAGTTTGTGTCATTTTTGTAGTTGACAACCAAGCTGACACATTTAAAAATAAAAATATCTAAAATTTAAGCCAAGCACATTAAACCATAAAGTTTGTACCGACCCATCCATGAAATCGTTGCCTCTCTGTTCGGCGGCGATGGCCTTCTCATCTGGTCTTCCCACGCGCTCTAGGAAGCACAGTGTAGGGTCGGCACGGAGAGTGTTGTACTTTTCATAACCTGGGAGTGCACAGGAGGATAAGCAAATAAGAAAGTTCGCCAGGGGTAAAGCATGGAAACTCTTAGATAGGGACCACAAGCTGGAGGATTTCCCACAATCACCTGGTATCAATGGAAAACACACTAAAAATAGTGAAGCCAAAATTATCAGGTAAAATAATGTTTTACTTATTAAAGCAATTAGTCTTAGAATAGATTTTAACTACTGTTATTTAGTAACTTCTTTCATGCCAGTTATTCATTTTCCCCGTTCTGTAAAGTGACCACAGATGCCTTGAGAGTATAGTAGAAACTAGTTGAGCTTTATTTCAACACTAGAGTACATGTTTGTCATTTAAATTACCTTATTAAATAAAACAAGTCACAGAGAATAGAGCTGGAGGTTTCTTACCATGCTTATAGACGCCCAGCAGCAGACACTTGTCAGCGATGGCATCCCACCACAAGGCTGGCAGCTCCGAATGGTCGGGGTCTGGCACCCAGATCTTTATATCGCTAAAAGAGGAGGAGGAGGAGATTTAGACAGATAATATGTGGGGAAATCTTTGTTTCTTTAATTCATTTACCTACTTTTATCAATCTGCTCCCATTTGCTGTATTAATTTGGTGTTAATAAAAAGACTTAGCTCCCCATGAAATGCTTTTATTGTGAAACAACAAAATGGAAATTGTTAAACAATTTAACTTTTTCTTGTTAACAGATGTTTTTCTTGTTAACAGATTTTCAACAGCACTATATAAAAGAAAACAGAAAATAAAACTGCCCATCTTTCACCAGCAGGTGGAGCTCTATAACCTTCTAATTCATTTGGCTGATCAGTTCCTTCAACAGGTTGGTACCATATGCTAATGACAACACTTGCCACACAAGGAGAAAAATCTATGAGGCAGCTATTTCACCTTGATGTGGAAACTCTGTTGTTGCCAAAGGACAACTCTGCCCGGGTGTATAGCGGTTATATTTAAGCTGCTAAATCCATCTGACCCAGCTATTCTACAACAACGCTGTTAGGTACCACCCATTGTATTATACTTGTTAAATAAAGTTGTAGAAAAAAGCTAACAATGATAAAGAAACATAGCGTAGGAAGTACATGTAAGGTACAGTAAGGTAACGTCTGCTCACCTGGAGTCCACGCCGTCTAGCACCCTCGGGGCCTGGCTTCCTATCACCTCTTGTTTAAGGTAGTAGAGCATTCTGACCCGGAGCAGCACCCTGCACAGAGAAAACCCACCGGTCACAACAAAGCCCTGACCACGCACAAACGCTGAGCGAGCAGAACCAACACACACGCAGCAACATGTTGCACACAATGCAAATGAGTGAAATGTATGACAATTCAGCTGTAATCCTACAATTATACTGTATAGTCCTTGTCCTATTAATTCAGACAGACCACACACACTCTAATGAATTCATTTATAATACGTACGCCTGTATTCTAGGATTTAGCTATAAATCATTAGCTGTACAGAGCGGGTATACACAATAAGCCTGATCATTTAACTAGGCGATTTATAGTTTCTCTGAAGTTGACATTATTGTATAGACCACACAGGGAGTCACGGGCAGCGCCACGGCGAGGCCCAGAGGACCGAGTGAACAGACAACAGTCTCTCTCCAGTCGTCATGTGGTCGTGCTCTGGCAGTAGATGAAGGCTGGGAAGTCGAGGCTGACAAGGTAGCGAGAGGCTGACTCACAGGGGAGACATTAGCTCTGTGATGCATGATCACACATCGCAGCCAGCAGGCTTTGAGCGAAGACACAGTGAAGTGGTGGGAACCGTGGCGCGCTGGTGCGCCAGGCCGTGTAACGTCTGGCATGCCTTGAGATTTTGCTTAATGTAAAAAAGGGTTCTGTGTAATCATTTTGTCTAAACACAAAAATGATTTGTAATTCCATCGTGTAATGTTGGCTGTCGGAAAAAAAAAAAAAATGCGGCACGGAGGTTTTAAGGATTTCTGGCGTGAGAGCAAAATTCTCAGTGGGGCCATTTCTATTATTACTGTGGAGTTATTAGCTGTCCTACAATTACTCTTTACAGAATGGTTACATCTCAGAGGATACAGTATTCTCCACTGACATTGGCAAATGAGCAGGGAAATTTAGGAAACATCCAAATTGACACATCTAGCTTTTCTAAATGATTATTAAAATGTATTCAAACCAAATTAGATAAGACAAATTAACTACTATTAGTGGCACAATAGTGGAGCACAATTATCTAGCACCTGTTGCCAGATTACTCATCTCCGAACACTGAAAGTTTCATAAACAAGAATAGGAACGAGGAGACTGAAAAACAACTCCCTAGTAAACTGTGACATTTTCTACTTCTTTGTTGGGGAGTCAAAAGGTGTAGCTGGCTCATTTCTAAAGCTAAAGTAAAGATATATGAGATCATATGAAACTAGAAAAACCTAAGGATTCCATTGGTACTTGGCATGTCATACTAGCTTGTCAAGAAAGACATTACATAGCGCTCCAAACTTGTGCTAAATTTTGGCGAGGAAAAACTGGCATGACCATATTCAAAGGGGTCCCTTGACCTCTGACCTTAAGATATGTGAATGAAAATGGGTTCTATGGGTACCCACGAGTCTCCCCTTTACAGACATGCCCACTTTATGATAATCACATGCAGTTTGGGGCAAGTTATAGTCAAGTCAGCACACTGACAGCTGTTGTTGTCTGTTGGGCTTGAGTTTGCCATGTTATAATTGGAGCATATTTTTTATACTAAATGCAGTACCTCTGAGGGTTTCTGGACAATATTTGTCATTGATTTGTGTTGTTAATTGATTTCCAATAATAAATATATACATACATTTGCATAAAGCAAACATATTTCCCCACTCCCATGTTGATAAGTGTATTAAATACTTGACAAATCTCCCTTTAAGGTACATTTTGAACAGCTACATTTATATCAACTCACAAAAAGCAACTAAATCATGATTTGACATTTTTATTACTGGGTCCTTCCAGACATTTAGGAAAATGAAATGAAATTTAAATGAGTTTAAATGAAAAAAAAATATTCTTATGACGATGACGATGTGTATCAATGTTTTCACTCTGCATCAATATATTGGATCGTTGATCATTGAATCTATTGATCCAGATTGATGTATCGTTACACCCCTAGTATTTGTAGCCAAAAATAGCACCATCACATCATGTAAACCTGAGGCCTCCTCTCCTGCCAAGTCCTCTCTACACTGCTGCTCTTCTTTCAAGAGCACTGAGAGAGTTGTGGACTGCTGCTATGAAATATAGCATACCAGGCATTCCATCTTTTTCACGCTGTAAATTCAGCTAAATATTGTTATAAATGAGCCCCAAATCCTTCCCTGATTCACTGACAGGACAAGGAGAAACTGCAGGGCTCCCAGGTCTGTCTATCTGTCGGAGTGATGGATGTCTGCGGTGACCGGTTTGGACTTGTAGCTCTGCTAAATCAAAGTCTTGAACTTCCTCCCTTTTTTCTCCTCCACCCTCCATCCTCCTGTGTGACTGGACCCGCCCAGGAGCAGCTGCTGCTTCCTCTGCCTGTCAGCACAGCCCTTCATCACTCTCCTTCCAAGCCTTTGTTAGTGTGTGTGTGTGTGTGTGTGCATGCGTGTGTGAGATGTGGTTCACTCAGAGAGGCTGCAGAGGATCTCAGCGCAGAAACACGCAGTCTTTCAGAAGCAAATAAGCCAAGTATGCATGACATGAGTGGCATGAAAAGAATCCCTCATGGTCTGTTCACAGAAAACAATCCATCAAAAAGCAGCGTAACGGGGAGTCACAGATGTAATTCTGATTCAAAACACACAAACACCATGAAATTTTGATGTGCCTTCTCAAAACTGTGTCCTCCATGTCAAAGCAGATTTAATCATCACCGTTTTCACATCTTTACTACAGTATTGAGTAAAGGATATCTGAGGAATAAGAAATCACACCATGAGGATCCATGGTGATCTGATTTTCTGACATGGTGGTCTCTACTTGGTATAGTTTCCATTCCTGTGCAGGAGGAGTCCTACATTTACGGTCCTGTTAGGGAAGCCAGTGAACCTCCACCCCCCACACACACACCCACCAGTCACATTCCAGGTCCTCGGAGTGAAAACGCAGGAGTCAGCAAACCCCGCTGACTGTGTGTCCACATTTGCCTGGCGTGTCACATATCAGACAATCCCTGGATTCAGCACAACTCGACCGGGAGACAATGGAGAACTTTCTATGGAAGCGCTGCAGCGCTCGGCGTCCAAAGCCCCGCGGACACAAGCCCCCCTTTTAAAAAGAAGCAGCCATCCATTTGGCTTTATAACTCAGCGGCTCGTGTTTTGATAGCAGCCATCTTTTTTCCCCTCTGTCTGTAAATAAGAGAGATCTATGACGGCCATTAGCTGGGCTGAAGTCTCATTAAGAACCAAATCAGTCAGCTGGTCTCGATGTGATGCACGTCCGTTAATGAATCAGTCGACTGTCGGCTCCAATAGACATTTTAGTGCCTCCTAATTACTATGGCTGGGAGGTGTCACAGTTAAAATTTGGGCCATGTGCAAACTGTATTTTCAAACACTCAGGCTTCATTCTATTAAAAATAAACTGGTGCAATTTGTGCTAGAAGAGAATAATGACCACCTGCCAGTTGCCATAATAGCATAAAGGTTTAAACACAGACACCCGCAACCCAAAAGAGAGAAAACCAACCAACCATAGACTATTAGTCACCATATATGTGCACTGCAAGCAAGTTAAATGCATGAATATACGATATTACAACTGTCTCTTTCATCGAACATATAACACTATTTTGCTAGTCAAGGCGATTTAGCTTCCATTTTTTATATTCTTATAAACAGTTTCTTATACTGTTGGTGATGTAGGAATACAATCTAATTTACTGTCTTTCTTGATGTAAACTGAACTGGATTTAAGTGTCAGCTAAATGTTTAAAATGTTGCATGTACACTTTAAAGTGGAATAAGGAAACACCTACTTGTTGCAGTGGTGTTTGAGGTGTTTCTTGTAGCCGTCGTCCTGAAGCATGTGCTCTGGGTTGTGTTTCCTGAGCCACTCGGCTTTGTGGATGTCAAAAGAGCTGGACTGGATCTTCATCTTTTTACCCTTTCTGCCCCGAGGGACTGGAGCGGACAAACCTAGTGGAACAAGGATGAGGTTGAGAGTCATAGGTGCAGTATAGGGAATGATATAGTTTCCTGAATCCCACTTAAACCACTATCTGTTGTGATAAAGCCAGTTGGCTGGAAGTCCTGAGACTCACCGAGGTGATTTTGCAGTTCTTTGGCGCGTCCGTCCTCGGTAGGGGCGATCAGGTCCCACATGAAGCTTTTGATTTTGTCATCGCCACGGTAATGTACCAGGCAGTAAGACAGCAGGGCCCTGCAGATGGACTCCACGTCCCTCTCTGTCAGCTGCTTCTTAAAACGCCCGTGGGTTAGAATATCCTTCCAACGACCCCACCTGGACCACAAAAGGGAAAAGACAAAAATCGAAAAAAGCGGCCTCAGATTAAAAGTATCACTTGTCAAGTTACACTACTTGGAGGACACTTTTATTGTGAAAGTCAAAGTGTACATGGCTTTAATATTACAGTAATGACGTATATATAACTGGTATATATAACTAGTAACATACAGTTAGGGATATTTACAGATTTATGTTCTCCTGTTTCACAGTTTCTATGGTTGAATAGCTTAAACTATTTTACTCATCTTACCCATAAACCAGCAGGTTCTTCTCTACCCTGAAGCACTCTGTGCGCCCATAGCTGTTGAGGCGGTCGTGGTTTCGCCTGAGCTTAGGTTTGGTGTCGTCACTTTCGCTGTTGCCCTCTGAAAGCTCTGCCAGCTCGTCCTTGGTGGCGCTGAACGGCCTCGTCTGCTTCCTGACACGAGGAGTGTCGATAACCAAGCTGTTCTGTAGCGAGGGAATGGAGGACAAACAAAAGTTCAGCAAAGGACTTTTGAGGTCTATAAGATGCAACACGTCTTTGAGAGAAAGGTCCTAATTATGCTTTGTATATTGTATTAATTGTGGCGAAATACATACTCTGCCGTTGGCCATTTCCATATCAACGTCGGCCTTTTTGGCCCATTTGTCCCAGAAGTTGGGGTCATCCAGAGAGATGTCTGTGCGGTTTCCAGACGACACAAAACTGGCCTGAAAGCAGACATGAGAATCATATCAAACCAGGATCACATCTGCCTTTCACTGTATGATGCATCATGAGGTCTGGGTAAGAACAAGCTGAGAGGTTTCAATTTACACTTCACACATCGCTTAGTGTTAGAGCAGTCGTGTTAATCCATTTCACTCACCTTAGCAAAGGTGGATCCTCGTCCCTCAGACTCGATGGTGATGGTCTTTGTCCTGCGCTGGAGGATCTGATCGATGTCCTCCTCACAGAATTTGGCCCCTTCATCCTCCTCGTCCATGATGGCCCCGTACGCACCTCGCCGCAACAGATCCTCAATCTCCTTCTTAGACAGCTGCTGCTGCGGCACGGCCTGAGAGGTACAGAGGAGGAGATTTAAGAACACCGTACTATATTCAACAAATATAAATAAATGATTAAGGCCAAACAGAATATAAAAAGGACTTGAGGTGCAAAATGGAACAGTATGTAACACAATACTACATAATGCAAAACACACACAAAAAGATCCTATCACCTAAAAACACAACACAGTCAAACACACACACGTGGGATTATTAAAATCTTGACATCAGCAGCCCTGTATCTAACCCCAGCAGCTGTTTATTATGCAAATATGTTCAGTCAGACCAGATGTGGAGACCTGCTAATAGCTCAACCTCCTTCTTCTTACTTCTGATAATTCTCAGAGGACACCAACTGCAGCAAAAACATCCACCTACACACTTCACACACTGTTGACACACTCCCTCACAGCCAGATTAGACTCTAATAGGATCGGTTACACTTCAAGTAGAAATTTTAAGAGTGAGCTCCAAGTTTTAGGGTTTGTGAACAGTTCTTTTTCTCTGCTTGGCATCTTGCTGTTGTCCGCCATCTGTTACAGTGTTCCTCTGACGTCATTCAAGACTGGTATCAGAAACAGTTGACTTTTATTATTGTTGGAGAGACGATTGGAGGAAATCTTTTGAGTATCTAATACAAAAAAATGTGCTCTATGATTGCAGTTTGCTGCTCATTTGTGTAATAATTTGATGATGAGATAGTTGAACGGTCTAGCCAAGGTCAACTAGTGAAATGGATGGTATTCATTACAAACACTGTCTGAAAACAAACACTTCTCTCGGAAAATTAACTGACCATAATCTACATGACTAAATGATTTAATTGCCCCATTTCTATTCCAGACCATTTGGACTATTCTCAAACTTACCCCACCCCCGGGGGCGCCTCCTCCCAGGCTGTTATCTCGGCCACTCATGCTCTGCAGCACTGCTTTGTCCAGACCCAGCTTGAGGCTGGCACGATCAAACATCTCTCGCTCGTACGAGTTCCTGGTGATCAGACGGTACACCTTCACGGCCTTGTTCTGACCGATTCGATGGCAGCGAGCCTGGGCCTGTGAAGGGCAGAAAAAAAATGAGTAAAATGCACTACACATACATATAAGAGCTTTTGTTTGATATCTTTAATTTGACCAAAATGTCACCTGATGCTTACTTTAATTATTGAGTCTTGTTGGCAGGTGTTTAAATGAGCGCATGTCAGACAATGGATAACTATCAGAATGCCAAAATTCCTGCCTGTACATCAATGGGACAAATCTACAGCACTATGTTGCATCTACTGCTACGTGAGTCCGTGTACGTGGTTGCGTCGTACCTGCAGGTCGTTCTGCGGGTTCCAGTCTGAGTCGAAGATGATGCAGGTGTCTGCTGCTGTGAGGTTGATTCCCAGGCCGCCAGCTCTTGTGCACAGAAGGAAAACGAAGCGTTCTGAGTCGGGTTTACTGAAGCGGTCGATAGCTGCCTGACGCAGGTTCCCACGAACACGTCCATCTATTCGCTCATACAAGTACCTGCAACACAAAAAAAGTGACCCATGATGCATGTATATCGAAATTGAATACATGGCTTATTCTACAAGATATTTACTTTACGCTTTAGGTGAAAGTTTATTCAAGTTACTTCCTGAGGAGTTTGATTTAGTGAGTTAAGCTTTTAATAACAAATTCTAACCTGTTATCACTCAGCCATAGCACTTACGGACTGAAAACCCTACTTTCATTTTGCTTCACTTCTACACCTGAGAAACTGTATCCTAGATCGATAGATAAAACAGTTTCTACAAGGAGTGGTTATGCTCTTTCATCCTTGTGTCCATTCTCATCCGACCCCCCGCCCTCCCCAGGGCAATCCACTTCCAGTCAGGAGAAGCCTCACAGAAAACCCTGCTTGTCTAATGTAGAGGAGCCCTGAGGGCGTTTATAACCTGCTGCTGAACTCTGTCTGAGGTCTGTGCTGCGCTGCACCTCACGTGTTTACTATAGTTAAGAGTTTGCTCCAGCGGCCGCTAGGAAGCCAGACGAAAGAGAGAGAGGGGCAAAAAAAAGAAACATGAGAGCAACAAAAGGATGTAGACCCCAAAAAAAGTCAGGAAAATTAAACGGAAAAGACCGAGGAGTGGGAGTTGGGAGACTTGAGAATAAAAATAAAAGACAAAGATGAGAACCAGAAACCCAGACGCTTATCTGTAATTATCGAATTCCTAAACGCCATTAAATTCTAACCCTTAAGGCTAGTTGTAAACCTTTCCCAATGGTTGTCTTGCTAAATGTTCCTGACAACTCACTTCACTTCAGCTTTTTATGGGACTTTTGGGCATAACCTAAGACGCTGCTGACAGACAGAACCAGACACACACAGAGGGAAGCAAGGTGAGAGCTTTTTGCTTCTCAAGCAGAGCCTTAGGTTGTATATAGAAGCTTTATGGCCATTCCAAATCATTGTCCATCATCTTTATCAGCTGCCCCTGTGCTCTGCGGGTCGGGAAACAAGGGCTTGCTTTTTTCTTTTTATTCATTCTAATTGCAGGCCTAAAAAAAAATCGAACATATTTTGCACAAACAATGGAAAAAGATTCTTGCTAGATAAATAAATAAATACCTAAAATCCTGTGACTTATGTTTTTGGAGACTGATATGACTGTATTTATTATCCTTTGTGGAGCTGAGACGTTATAGACTTAGTATGCTGAAGGAAAGATTAAAATAGCATGTTTATCATCTGTAAAAAGATTTGACAGGATTTATTTTTAAATTCTGGCAAAACTGTGTGATTTTGTGAGATCTGTTTGGCCACACAATGGTAGTGAAAGAAGAGAGAGAACAAGTACTACTTCCAATGTCCCCATAGCAGCAACTGCTTAAGTCAATTTCCTCCAACAGTCCAAAGACATGCAGGTTAGGTGAACTGGACACTTTAATACTCACACCTGTCGGTAATTTGTGTTTGCCTGCCCTGTACTGTATATGTATGTTGCGTGTGTGTATACTACCAGTGCATGCTACAGCCAATTTTGGCCCTGAACAGGATAACTGGATGTAGAAAAGGATAGATGGACTCATTTGATATGATGAAACGCCAGCAGGCTCCATACCTCTAATCACCAATGCTGCTGCTGCCAACTGGCTGTCATGTATTGAATGCTTAAACTCACCACTATAGACATGCTGTCCCTAACCATTTGCAGCCATAAGAGTCAGATCATCCTTTACAACGTGTGTAGCAGCTACTGCGTGTTCCCAGTTATACTGTACACTAAATCCTTCCTGCCATGTGCACAAGATTTATTTATTTCCTTTGAATCATAACGGATCTTATAAAGCCAGAGGATAAGAGTGACTTTACATTTCTGAGCAGCAGCACTAAGTTAACAATGGCGAGTTTCATTAGGTCAAGAAAAGAATAAAAGCTATGTGACAAATCTTAATATGCACAAGTCAATTTTACTTTTTCCTTCCTTCCAACATAAAGTATGACAGCACCCATTTAGTGAACAGTGCAACTGTGGTATTTAATATGATGTATGCTGACTGAATAATAGCTGATTTTATTCCTTTACTACAATGCATGATGTTTTTACATTATTAAAATCACATATTCAGACTGTCTGAGCTATAAATAACAAATCTGTCACCATTACCTTCTCTGAATGAGGTAGTCTTCCAAGATGTCCAGGCAGCGCACCATTTGGGAGAAGATGAGCACCCTGTGTCCTCCGGCCTTCATCTTGGGCAGCAGTTTGTCAATAAGGACCAGCTTCCCGGCAGACTGCACCATAGCCTGCAGGTGAAAGTCCATGGCAGTGGGGCTATACACCTCCCTGAAGTCCTCTAGGATCTTCTCTTCTGCCCCTGGCATAGCAAAGACATGGATACATCAGCAATATTGTGTCTTTCATGTTCTTTCTAAAAAATATCTTGTCTCCCTTAATGTCCATTGTCCATTCATGAAGATCAGGGCTTTACTCCCCGTGTAACATATACATTATATATAGTATAATTTCAGGAGAATAGTATAACGGGAGTATATACTAAAAAAGAGACCCTAAAGATTTTTTATCAGCGACACTGTGGTTTCATTAAAAAGGGAACACAAACAAAACACTTGACAAATTCAGTGCACATGCAAAATCTATAAAATCTTTGGGGATTTTTAAGGCTGTCTTAAAGGAGTAGTTTGGGTGTTTTGAAGTGGGGTTGTATGAGGTACGTATCCATAGTCAGTACAGTAGATGATGGTTGGCACCCACCCAGTTTGGAGAAACACACAGGGGTTACCGCACGGGAGCAAAGCAATGTACTGCTGTGGACGGGGCCGACTGCAAAATGTATTTTAGCCACCTAAAAGAAAGACCTAATTTAAATAATCAATATCTGTAAAAGTGTAGGCTATATTTAGAATATTTAACTGCTTTATCTTGCCGTCAGACAGCCCTTTCCGACAAGGATCTGAAATGAAAGTGAAACTAATCTATGCTCTCTTCAAAGCAGCCAGACGTTGACAAAAACAGGATAGATAAGTTTCGTTCTAAATATAGCGTACACTTAAACAGATTGATTTCTTTAGGTGGGCCTTTCTTTTAGTTATCTAAATATGTTTTGCTGCCGACCCCGTCCACAGCAGTACATTGCCTTGGATCCGTGTCGGTGCTCCTGTCTGTTTCTCCAAATTGGGGGCGAGCAGACCATCATCTACGGTAGGTAATACACTGACTATGGATAAGCACCTCATACAACCCCACTTCAAAACACCAAAACTATCACTTTAAGGCAACATTACCAGTATGCAGAGTCTGATGTAACAATCACTTGAGGTATCAAATTATAGTGAGCACCTAAATCTTCAAATTAAGTCAACAACACCTCCTGAAGACTAAACAGGAAACTGTGGAGACCTTCTTCAGTTTATGCCTACCAAGATCACAACTATACTTTTCAACTATATTTAACTACATTAACCTATGTTTAACCTTAAAAAGGTATCATCCTACCTTTGATGAGGTAGGGGTGGTTGCAGCACTTTCTCAGCTCCATCATGGTGTTGACCAGGTTGGGCATATTATGTTGGCCAGCTCCTTTAGCCAGGAAGGTGAAGTTCTTCTCTAGGATGGCGCGGTAGTATTTCTTTTGAATGTTGGTGAGCTCGACCTCGATGATGGTTTCCTCCTTAGGAGCCAACTTCTTCTCCACGTCCTCCTTCAACCGACGCAGCATCATGGGCTTCAGGATGGCCTGAAGCTTCTGTACCTGTGGGCCCAAAGAAGAGAAGAGAGTTATATACAGTTATCACAGTAACTGCCGTGGGACATTATTAGTATACTACACAGGTATGAGGTTAAACATGCTGCGTGTCATACATATTATTACAAAAAATAACTGAATGCTCCAGAGCGTTTTCCATTCCCAAGTTAATAATAATTTATCCTATTAAATAATATGTATTTGATTGCAATGCAACATCAGACGAAGCATTTCAGTTTCATATCAGTGTCCATCAAAGTAGGAGTCACCAACCATCAAACTAGACCCATCTATACTATTTTATATCAAAGTCTAATAATGTCATATTCTGTATATTATTGATATCTGTATGTAGAGTTACTATGGAGAATGTTTTTATTTTATAAGACTATATTAAGTTTTGAAATCAAGATTTTAATTTTGTTTTTCATTTGATGCAGAACCACATTTCCCAAAACCTGGGTTTGTATTAACAGTACAGCATCACAGCTTATTACTACTAGACACCCAGAAGTGGGCCAACCAGTGTTCTTTTTTTATTACACATACTATAAAAGCCCTCGTCTAACATCAGTTATGTTATGAGTTGAAAAAGTACCTCTTAACAGCACCAGCAACTTCTACTATGAAAAGGGTATCACATTCCCACTGGCACAAAGAGCTGCTAGATTTAGTACAGCGTGTTGAGTACTAGCTGTTCCAGATATTTTAACTTTCAGCCTGAGTACAACACTTCAAACATGTTTTAATGGTCCTTCCTCGAGCGTCTCTTTAGTGTTTCTGTCTAAATATGAAATGCCAAACAGAAATATGCAAAACTTGGAGATGTAAAATGCCCTTTTCTTGTGAGCAATTGTCACATAGTCCAACAATGTGTAGCACAATACCCCATTATCTGTTATCCATATCCACCATATGTTGTGTGAGTGTGTGTGTGTGTGTGTGTGTGTGTGTGTGTGTGTGTGTGTGTGTGTGTGTTGTACAAAATGTCACTGTGGCCTAGTTAGAAAAAGCCCCACTTCACGGGTTCCATCTGTACCAATAGGATTTTCTTCATACTGTATATGAACAATGATGTGTGTTGTGGAGATCTAAGAAACAATAATTTGACTGTTCTTTCATATAATTCACCAACACCAAAAATTGTGTTTTCTTACAATTGTAAACATTAATGTGACAAAAATGGCACCAGAAACTCAAACGACATCTGACCTGATTATGTGATATGTGGATTTCTGTTTTGTATTATCAATTCAGAATATTCACAAAACATATAAATGTCGGGACATGTTCTCCATGTGTCCAAGGACTCACCTGCTCTTCAGTCTTGAGGTCTCCAAACTCCTGCATGAATGTGTGTTCTGAGGGGAAGCGTGCCGGCTCCAGGAAGTGGAGCAGACTGAAGAGCTCCTCCACTGTGTTCTGGAGAGGAGTACCCGTCAACAGGACCTTGTGCTCCTAAAAGAGAACAAGACGCACGAGATGAGGATGTTTCAGTGTCATTTGATGATTAGATGGTATACTGTAGACAATGTCTGCAGCTAGGCACAAAGTCTTGAGTGTTGCACTTTGAGGCCCTGACACACCAAGCCGACGGTCTTCTGTCGGACAGTTCGGGGCCGTAGGGGAGCGCCGGCCCTAGTCTGCCCGTATCGGAGGCTTTTCGGCCGATTCAGCATGTTGAATCGGCGGCGGAGCTCGTCGGTGAGAGAAATCACTCTGATTGGCTGTTCAGCTTAACGAATCAATGCACGAGAAGAGAAACGGAGGTTAGGAAAGCAAGCCAACGAGTAAAGTCAAGAGGAAAAACACAGAAGGCTCTTCTCATTTTACATCTTCATCTCCTCTGATCATTCCAATAAACAGATATTTTCAAAGCGCAGCTTTGTTTCATGTACGTATCATAATGGCTTGTATATCCGCAGTCCTCGGTCTTCCGGTTTCCCTTTTTGAATGATGAATACAGACTACCGCGACCTGCTGGTAGGGAGAGTTATTTCCACTCACGCAGGCGCAGAACGTACGTGGTAGTTGGCCGCTGGCTGTAGTCTTTGCGATGTGTTCGAGTGCAACTCGAACCAAGACACAGGCAACATGAGATAATGCAACAGTTGGCCTTCATCGCCGCTAGTTCTTTGATGTCGGGTTGGTGTGTCTGCCTTAACCAGAAAGTGCAGCTTCAATGCATAAATTTGAAATGAGTTTGTATCTCTCTGTAAGTTGATGGTATATGTACCAGGTTCATGAGCTTGAAGCCCTCTAGCAGCTTGCAGTTCTTGTTCTTCAGGCGGTGGGCCTCGTCGATGATGACACAGCGCCACTCTATGGCGTTGAGTACGGGACAGCCTCCCAGGATCATCTCAAACGTGGTGATAATAGCCTGGAACTTGTAGGCACCTCGTATCACACGGCCCTTAAGACAAAAAAGGGAGAGATGTAGAATGAAGAGATGACGAAGAGTATGTCTGCTCTACAAGTTGAGGTGTGTAAAAAAAACACATTTCATTTGCTTTGTGGTTTTATGAATTTGAATGATGCAGGATGTGTAAAAAAAGAGCTGTTTTCTGAGAGAATATAACGAGTACAGTATGTAACTGTTAACATTAGAAACCTACTAATTTGCAGCCTTATGCTGTTGGCAGCAAACACATGGCTGCTTACTTTATTTTTAGATTTTGTTGACAATCTAAAAACACACCTCTTGGTTGTGAATCTCTCCACAATATAAGCAGGACATGAGTGCACACCTGCTTGTGAGTCTTAATGCTGTTTGTTTATTTGTTTGTTTGTCTGTCTGGGGAGGCTTTTCTTCACCCCGCCTCTCCATTTGTATCTATTGCCTTGACAACAGTCCTCGAGGGATACTCAGTTATCCAATAACCCCCCTCCCACAGCCAGCCAGCCAGCAGACTGCTGTAGAGGAGCCTCTCTCTCTGATATGCTTGAGCAGCGCTGACAGAGAGCTCCCCTTGGGGGCTGCTGTGACATCACAGGCTGCCTGGGAGACAGCCTGGTGGCGGCTCCGCTCTGTTCTGCTCTCGCTTGCCTTAATTCCTCCTACGGTTCGTCTGAATACTGAGAGCTTCTAACTGCCTGTTGTGACACATCACATGGCTTGCCAACCATAGAAAGCATCAGCCCAAGGCTCACTAACTACCTAGCAGCCTACTTACTGTTGGGCACGTGCCCTTCTTTGAATCCTGTTATATGCCATGTTAGTACTATGAACCACTTATTCATAAAAATGTTCTGTTACACAACATGGTAAGAAATCATTCAATCATTTAAGGGTACCGATTTTGTAGACCTTTTCCCGCTCAGAAAACATTCACTATCCTTCAACTGCTGCCTGCTTTCCTCTTTCTACAGGTGATTTCTGACTCAAAAACATTCCTGTAAGTGAGTTTGCTGCATTAGCTACAAAGTCCCAGCGTATCTAGGCTTTGTGTTACGCATGGTAATCACGTTCTGCCTGGCTTTTCAATATCCGACTCCCATTGTTGTATACAGGCCTCCTGTTTTCAAACATATTAGATTACTCACAGGACTTCATGTTGCTGACACAGTGCTGCTGGTTTCTAAAAAGCAGCTCTGTGATTATCTTAATCGAAGTGAATCACTGCTTTCCAGTCTAAAAAGGTAAGCACAGCGATGCTGCTCTCTGCTCGTCTGTCTTTAAAAAGGGGAAGATTAGGTATGTCAGAGTGAACTAAAAGGCCTCTCAATCCTCGCAATTCCATTTGTGATGAGCTGAAAGCCCGGCTGTGAGTCCATGACTGATTTCTTCCGGCCAAAACAAGTAGTGTGGTGACAAAACACACAGACAATAGGGCTGTCCTTGACCAAGTAACATTTTCTCCAGGTTCTACACAAAGAATTGCCCAAAATCACCACTTTAAATCATGTGTTTACCAGAGATATGCTCATAAGTTTCTTGGAAATAAGTCATTCACCAAAACGACCCATTAGTCGACTAATCGACTAAGAGGGGGCATATTTGCGCTCAGTGAACACCCTGATCACTAAACTGTGCTGTAAATATAAAAGATCTCTGTCCGTTTACCTGTGCATCCCTGAAATACATCTCATACTGCTGGAGCATCTGCCTGCTGACCATGCTTCCATGGTAGACGATGACATTGAGATGGGTCCAAGTACGGAACTCGCGCTCCCAGTTGGCGATGGTGGAGAGCGGAGCGATGATGAGGAATGGCCCTTTAATGCCCACGCGAAGGATCTCCTCTAGGAATGTGATGGACTGGATGGTCTTCCCCAGGCCCATCTCGTCTGCCAGGATGCAGTTCCGTCTGACGGGAGGAGATAACGAGCGTTAGAGAGGAGAGAAAGTGGAGACACATTTGGGGTAGAATAAAAACAGCAGAGGAAAAGCGAAGGCAAGAGGGGATGAACCATTTACAAATCGATGACACCTGTGTGGCAATGATATGATGTCCCTGGTGTGTACAGCATACAGTACGTGTGGTGATGTGGATTTTTAAATGTTGCTGCATGAGGTGTTATGTCCTTATATCACAACGACAAGGTGACGTGTTATCACTGTGAGTATTTCTGTTGCATGTAACTCTTGTGCTGGTTCAAAGTAAACAAAAGAAATGTGTGGTGGGATAAAATAACAGGGCGGTGAAGATGAAGAAAAACAAGGAAAATGCAAAATTCCCATGATACTAAAAGAATAAACAGCGAACAATGGAGGAGAAAACGACATCATCAGCAGTAATAACAGACCAAAGAGATGAGATACACAACATAATGGCAAATGCAACTGCCTCTGCTGCGTGGTATACTCCAGCAAACCATTTATTCTGCTGTCCAGTGGGTGGGGGTATTATGTCTTGATGCTAATTGCAACGTGCAGATATTCCCACTGGCCTCTTAAGCAGCTCTCTACTTTTGATGAATCTCTCTGCGTAGGCATACACCAACTCCTGCATGCTCACACATAAAGCCAATTCCCAGGGTTAATGCAAGCACGCTGACACTTCGTACTTCACATGTACTGTGCGGCACTTCTTTTGTGATCGTGGGCGACAAAAGAGCTATCGTTGGTTGCAGCAGCAGTGTGCACCTTGACAGGAAATCGGACTCTCCTCACAGGCCCAATCAAATAACGTGAATACGGCCAAATCACAGCGTGGTCCGCTCACACACCAGGAAAAGTGATTCATTATTCATTATCTGCAGTGCCAAAAAACCCAGAGGATTCCTCTTGAAATACACATTGCCTATGTAAAATATATGAATCAGTTAAATATACTGTAGTGTTCTATCAGCATGGGAAAGTTTACAAGCAAATACAGCACATTAAGAGATGCCATGTTGTTTGAGGTGTGAGATATTTGCTAAATCTACCATTTCTCTTTCCATTTGAGAAGTGTGCCGGAGCTACTGAAGCTATAGTCTACTATGCAAAGTGGCAACATGTCTGGGGTTGCCATTTAAGGGCCAGAAAAGATCAGGAAAGGTTCCAAGGGAAGTTAAACTCTGGAATTTGGGAATTTTTGCACGATTTCAACATAAAAATTGTACCTATTAATAGTGAACTTATTTGGGGGGGGAAATACACATCTTCCATCACATATTCAGATCATTTGCCAGCACTACATTAAATAGGAATTCAGTAAAATTACAACCCTCTGCATGCACAGTGCATTCTCCCATCACATGTGCAGCCCACACTGCTGCTAACACTGCCCTGTCTGAGCCAAAGGACTACATGCTTTCAGGGAAGTTTTGATTATATTGCTGCAGTGAATATCATTTTATATGTTTATGATATTTTAGTGAACCAGCAGATAGAAGCCTAGAGCAAAGCACACAATTTACAACTCTGTCTGATTTTGCTAGTTAGTTGTTACCATGTGGGATAGAACTTGATTGAGCATTCTAACTGAGGAGCTTTAATGAATTTATTTCCATTCATTCTTTAAAAAACATTTGTTTTTATAAATGAATTGTTTACTTTAAACGTTCCTGCTGTACTTCTGATTACACCTGAGTTGGATTGCGATTTATTATATCAGTTCAATGTAAGTTCAATGTTGTTTTGTTCAATTATGAAACGTTACATTTACAGAATACTGGTGTGAAAGTTGACCATGTAGTCTAGATGTACATGTGCATGTATGCATATACAGTATTTCAAACTGACCTGTTGTACCAGTTGAAGAGGAGCCAGTTGACCCCCTCTAGCTGGTAGTCCCTGAGGCTGTTGCCATTCATGTATTCCCTCGACTGATCCCTCTTCTTCCACAGATTGGCCGGGGGCCGGTCCTAAGTGACACATTTTAAATGGAGAGTTAAAATGAGTGTTTTGAAATTAACTCAACATTTACATTTCAGACTTGGAATAAAAACATTTCATACATAATGATGGCAATGACAGACAAGGGGCAATCTTAGGAAAAGTGACAGAGATGAAGCAAGCCAGCGAGTGCTGATGTTTTTTCTTTTGTTTTACACACAAACTAGAATTACTGCCTTGCGGTTGCATGCCTCTGCCAACCAGTCAAGTTGCAGTTTACATCCACGTCTGTCCAAAAGGTCATCATTACATCATTTTATCCTATTGGACATTTGTCTAAAAATGTCAAAAATTAGCATATGAATTCTTGAGTTATGGCCAAAAACGTGTTTTGTGAGATCATAGTGACTTTGACCTTTGACCACCAAAATCTAATCAGGACATCCTTGAGTCCAAGTTGATGTTTGTGCCAAATTTGATGAAATTCCCTCAAGGTGTTCCTGAGATATCACGTTCGAAAGGACCGGACGGACGTACGTACGACCCAAAATCATATTGCCCCTGGCCACGGCTGTCGCTGGCGCAGAGGGCATAAAAACAGTGGTTTGTATTCTGACAATTTGTCTCTCTGGACTACTTCTGTCATAATGTACAGTAGGGGCATGGCCTTAAGCATTTATGCATTTGTATCAATACCTGGAAACAGGTGGACCTGCAGTTAAAACAACAGGTATGCATAGTGTGAACTTTTCTGGTGGACAGGGAAGTGACAATGGCAAGAGGACAATCTTGGTGGGACTGTTCAAATTGTGCTTATCCAGGACAGTACAAATTACATGATGAAACTGTGTGTAGTCTTGTTACTATAATATACTGTAAGTACAACCATGTTTTTTGCTTCATGGAGCAGAATCTATAAGTTACAGCTGAAAACATGTCGCTCTTCAAGACCATTTGTTGTTTTTCTTCCCCTTCAGATTTTAGCTCTAATAACTAGGAAATATCTTCTGATAAAAACAAAAGTCATATTTTTACTTCTACAGCAGAAACATCATTCACTGCTCTTGAAGCGACTGGCAGCAGGTGTTTCTGAGTCTCCTCAGTTTGATCACGTCGCTGTGTGATTGTGGTCTTCTGGCTAATGATGCCTATTAATTTCACCATGCAGTATGTCTGGTGGGTGCAGTGTAAACATATTCTCAAAGATTCCACTACAACAAATCTGTATCATTATACAAAAGAAACTGAATTTGAAAAAAGGGGAACTCCCTCATTAGCACTTCAAAATACCAGCGACAAAAAAACCCAAATATATTTATTCATACAGTACGAGAGCGATAGAGGGAAATGGAAATACAGTGATAAGTGAGGAGTGTCGGTGGCCATGGCTTACCGTCCTCCGTGAGTCTGGCTTGACTGCCTGCAGCTGCTCAAACTCTTCAATCTTGCTCTGATCTACGTCATCCTTCAGCTCCCAGGTGCTGTCCTCATAAGGCAGAGAGCACCACTTCACCAGGTAGTACACCACCTCCTGCAGCAGCCAGAGGAGAATTAGTGCTGCAAAAAGACTTGAGCGAGGCCAAGCTCTGCTTTTATAATATTAACAAAGGCTGCGAGGAAGCCCGGTAGGATGGCCTTGGGCCCTTCTGAGATACAAAGACATCACTAGAGTGGAAAATATACTGAAAGGAACAAAAATTGAATATGAAAGAGAGTAAAACATGTTCATGCACGTGGACACAAATAAACACACATGTGCTACTCACAGATATGATTACCGAATGAAAGTGGATTCACTTTACCTCTCCTGTGTCTTTGTCCTCACAATACGACACCTCCAGCACTCTGTCTACCTCTACATAGTCCGGGTTAAAGGGGTCCTCTTCCATCTGAGAGAGACAAGAGGGGAAGAAAGAGAGAATAAACCTAAATGCCCACTCGCCATCTGGAATCTGAGACAAGTATCACTACTGAATCGACTGAGCGAGCAAAGGCATTCAAATATATGCACACAGATGTGCCTGCCCACACAGACAAATACAAAAAAGGATATTAAAAAAAACATGCATAAAACACTCATATGCATGTACACTATACACACATGTCCTAATTGTGAAAACACACACCTGCTCATAACAAATGCTCAAATCTGAGTGTGCACATAATAAAGACAGTATGTCCAAAGACAAAAAACACAGCCTTACATCTGCAAAGAAGAGTGCCCTCTGTGCTTGTTTAATCTTGAAACGTTTGATCTTCTGCTGAATCCTCTTGTCCTTCACCAGCTGCTGCTCTGTGGCCCACTCACAGTGTAGGTACGAGCTGCACACACACACAAACACACTAAGGTGAGAAACCCCAAAAAACACTTTCTAAACAGCATCTGGGGCAACCGCTGAGGTCAGCAGGTGTGATCACGGATCGCAGATGTGGTCACTGAGTTTTCTTCACTGACATGCTGTTCTGAAAGTTGCTGATCTCCTCTATCATATTTGGTTTCATCAAATTTCTAGTGTGACATTCAGTATTTCTTTCAATCCTTTTCATCATTCGGCTGAAAACATGATGAATGTGATCGGGCTGATGACAGATTATCTGTCAAGTGAAAAGAAATTATTTCTCTGGGAGCCTGTGCTAGTAAACTTATGGTTCACAAGAATTTTTAATAATGCCCCTGAGTTCATAGAAGAGAAATTGAATCACTGCTGCAATACTGAAAGCTGTCCCAAGGACGCCTGAGATGTTTGTATACGTGTGTAATCACATAGTTCTCATTCATCCTTTCGCAAAGCCTTCAGAAGATCTGCTTTCTATTTTTATCTTATTTTACTTTTAAGAATTTGTGTTCTAATTTAGGAGTGCAATAATGTCTGGAACGGTATCTATGAACAGATATTATACAGTCATAACACACACAAATAATCACACAATATTATTTTGAATATTTCTGTTATGGTTCATGGTGTAATTCATAAAAAAAAAAACAGTTGCCAATTTAAACAAACTGTAAATGAACTTACTAGTTTTTGTATTTTACAAAAAACTCCTCCCCTTCGACCACCACTCCCGGAGAAACCTGGAGAGAACAGTACATAATTACAGACAAACTTCCAATTACGTTCTTCTTTCACTTGGCTAAAAGCTGTATTATTTTATATCATTAAGTAATGTTATTGATGTTTAAAATGTTGATAAAAAAATGAAGAAATAATTCCGACCTAGCAAAATAATTCCAATAGCAACGTTCATCCTAATTGTGCAGGAATTTACTGTATCGATTACAATCTCTAAAAAGCAGGAAAAGAAACAGCAGCTACCTCCTTCTTGAGGATACGAGAAGACATGATTTTGTCAACAACAGCAGCATCCTCTTCACTGGGATTCTCCTGCAAATGCAGAGGACATGAAACATTTAATCCCAAGTGTTACTTCATAGTCTCCCACAGCAGAAATTTGCATAAGCCTCAGGACACTTCATAATACAAAAACCACACACACACCGCAGTGTGTAAAAATAAAAAAATGGAAATACAAACTGCACAGTCTGCACACAATTGTGCTCTTCCTGAGGTTTCTACTCTTTTTTTTTCCCCTCCTGTATTTTGCTCCTATGATAGAGGACCTATGGTTAGAGGCTGTCATATGTTGTACGGATTGTAAAGCCCTCTGGCATATTTGTGATTTTGTATCAAATAAATAAAACTGACTTGAGGGGATAGAGTTTCTACTCCTGCACTGCCTCCTCCACCTGTGCAGACTGAAACAGTATGACTGACTTTGACAACGGAAAGCAGGGTGGAACTTTCGGAGCATATTTTTGTAGAGATAATGTTTTTGAGCAGAGCTGTCGTCACAAAATTCCCATTCTGATTTCTCTGCTGTTGCTTCTAAATTATTAAAAATGGGCACTGAATATGCATCTTCCGTGTTTGTACAGGCATACTGCAGGGGTCCTGGTTTGTACGTCACATTGTCTTGGTGAAAAGAACAGGCTGTGCTGCACTTTACTGAGCCTGTCGAGCTGTTGTTCTTCTAAGAAATGTGCTCTTGTTTTTTTACATGTGCATCATTGGCACAAAAATATTCTTTGCATGGATTGTTTGTAAGCCAACAAATACTTTAAATAATTGTAAGATTTATCAGCAATGAAACTAGTTTGGCTCTACGCTGCACTCTGGTGAAGTATTTTTTATGTTTTCTAAAAAAAATTATGAATTTAAACTCTACTTCTACTTCTTAGCTGCTAGGGATGTGTAGGCAGAACTACTTACTACAAAGAGTTGAACAGCAGGCTGCTTGGTTGCTGCAGTGTTGGCTTTCTTGGCTTTGACAATAACCTTGACCTCATCATCTGACAACCTGGCCTCCAGCTCTTCAGCGTATTTCTTCCTCTTCACCTGGCGATTTGATCGCCTCTTCTAGGAGAGAAAAACAAGGTGGAAGAAACACAAAAATATTCAACTGATCTGGATTACGTCATACATCAATTTCACCACTGAAAAATAAAAAAAAACCTTAGTTCTAAATGGCTCTACTAAGTAAATCTGAACATAGGGCAGGTTGGATCTGGACCGAGCAGATGTAAACACTGTTGAAACCAATGATCATCTTCCGTATGTACACATGCTTACTGCCCCCTTATGCAACATTATATGGGCGAATATTCTCCATCAGTGCACTTGTTTAAGGAACAGTGTCGGGGGATCTATAAGCAGAAATAGTATACAATATTCATAACTATGTTTTCATTAGTGTATAATCACCTGAAACTAAGAATGGTTGTGTTTTCATTAGCTTAGAGTTAGCCCTTCATATCTACAGGGGAGATAAGGAGCAGGTCCTCTTCAGTCCGCCATGTTGCTCCACCATGTTTCTACAGTAACCCAGAATGGACAAACCAAACACCGGCTCTAGAGAGAGCCTTTTGTGTTTTCACGTTACCTGAAGGCCACCATTGTTCTCAAACACGCTTGCGAAACTGCGGTAACGTGAACCGCAGAGTGCAAAACCGTGGTACCGCCAGTCGCTGTCTGACTTCCATTGCTCCTAAAGTAGTGTTATTACGGTTTTGCACTCGGCGGCACATGGACAGCAGTCTTGGAAAGGGAGGAGTGAGCGGAGAAGTATTTAGTTGGTTGCAATCTGCAACCACACCACTAGATGCCACCAAATCCTACACACTGCACCTTTAACTAGCACGGATTTACTGTATATCAGAAAAAGCATCAACGTCACTCTTTAACACTTGTGTATCATTGAAGTTGCTGAAGAGCTCAGCAGGAAACCACACAGAAAGACCACACTGATTCATGACTGATTTATGAGTGTGAGGCTACTTCTTGTGTAGCTAAACTAAATTAACTTGTTGTTTCACATTTGCAGTTCATGTAAATCAAAGTAACAGCAACAATGCCCACACACTGTGTTTACTATTGATCTAACATTTACTCATGTAAGTTCTTCTCCGACTGTCCCCGTGACATTTTTGATACCATCTATAATTTTGATTTAACAGATAGCTGTTCAAATATCTATCAAATTAAATTAGGATAATATCCTGTCTACACTACATTTTCTCCAATATCACTGTATCAACAGACCTATTTTACTAATTATATTATATTTCTTCTTGGAAATGGATGAAAAATATGAATCATAAAAATTGAAGATTCACACTAACTCATATTGAAAAGGCTAATATGGGTTCTCCATCCTCGGGACGTTCAAGGAAAAACATGACCCATAAATGACCTTAAATTTCATTAAACCAAGGAAGAATTTCTGAAAAAACATTATGCTAAAAAAAAAAAAAACCAACAACACAAGAGCGCTTTAAAATCCAGCTTCTCTCTATCCCTTCCTGTCAAGCCTTTATAATTATCACATGCGTGGGCTGCTGTATCCTGCATCAATACACGAGCCCCTCCTAATGATAATATGTAGTTAATTAGGAATAAATGCCACTGAGCCAAAGTTAATTAGGTGTGGAGCATAATATCCCCATGGAGATCTACCCTCACATCCCCAAACCCTAGCTGACCAGAAGCTGGAAAGTCAAACCAGCCGCATGCCATGACAATAGGGCTGAACCCCGGAGGTGGCCGTGCTTTTTTATTTCTAGCTGTCAGCCATGCTACTTTGACTCCTTCCACAGGATCATCCCAAATGAGTCATCAACAGACTGTTTTAATTAAGGCCAGGGGCGCCATTTAACGAGCGTAATTATATCATAGGCAATAGTCCGGATAGAGAGAGAGGTGGTGGGGCGAAGGAGGAGACAAAGTCATCCCCACTCATTCACACATGTCACTCTTAACATAGCAGATATCTGGCTTCACTTAGCAGTGAGCAACAGAGCACAGGATCGTGTTAGAATAAAAGATAAACTCGCGCGTCACCTCCTTCAATTGTCATTTTCGATCAGATCACACAGAAATCAGCCAAAAACATTTCTGCGAATTTCATTAGGATGTATTGGGAAAAAAATATCTCAACCTCAGGTGAGCAATCGCTTTTTTTTTTCCACAGCGGTATCTTGTGTTTAGTGGAAAATAGAATCATTACTCTGCTTTTGAAATAAACACCATGTGATCACTTAATTTAGCTAAGTGTTATGTTATCAAACAAACAGAAAATCCCTGGAGGATTTCAATTTTACTGGCTGCTGTGGCAACAAAATTTCCTTTTAAATGAAAAACTGTTAAATTTAGACGTGTGTTATGTGTGAAGGTGCTATTGTCAGTGCTTTGACCTAGATATAATGCTGTGTTGATGATGTCTCCATCATTTCTCCATAAATGACACAGCTAAGTGTGTGTACTTGAGATCGCCACCCACTGCCTGACCCCCACATGAACCACAGAGTCAATCCTCCCAGGCTCAGGCTAAAGCTGTGAAGCCTTCCTTCAGGCTCAGCAGCAGTGTCAACAGTCAGGCCGAGGACACCGCATCACTCAATGCCCTCTACCGGAGTGGCAACAGAAAAAGAGACAGAATTTCTATTTGGTTTCTTTTAGCAGAGGTGTGACACCAGTAAGGGGATAATGTACAGCGAGCCGGTCATTGTTGTGAAATAAACCCCGACAGGGTGATGCAGGGCATGAAGTGGAGGGGTCTTGCATCGTCTTGAAGGGGTTTATTTCACAACAATGACCCACTAGCTTTACATTATCCCACTTAGTACACGGCTACTTACTTAAAAAATCCATAATTTGACACAAAAAAGGACTGCGCCCATAGCAACGGTCTGTTATACATAACAACAGTCTGCTGTAGAGAAGTAACAGACCGTAGAACGCCGTAATCGACCAATCGGAAACGAGTATTCAACAATTTGTTTGAATAAGGCAGGGAATTAAAAAACAGTCAAATGAGTGCAAACTCCCACCGAAAAGTGTCTCACCCTTTAGGATTAATATTTGAATATGACAAAGTGGGATAAAATACACTCTAAGTATTCCCAAGCATTACAGCCCCAGTTATTTCTACTAGGAAAATAGTGACTTGTATTGTAGGTTTATGTGTCAGTTTGTGAGTGTGTGTATACGCTGGATCTTACAGAGTCGTCATCTTTAGAAGCGCGTCTAGTGGGAGGGTCATCATCCGACTCCTCTGAGGACTCCGGCTTTCGCTTCTTCTTCTTCCCAATCTTGATGACGATTTTCCTGTAGGAAGGAAAAAGCACACCCATGAATACGATGACATGAAGGCTAGAGTAATGGCAACACGTACCAAGCACATATGGTAATGTTTACTGCATTGTTGTTAATAGTAGGAGTGGGATTCACCAGAAGCCCCACAATACAATATTATCACAATACTTAAGTCACGATACGATCTTGTGATTTTAAACATTTTGCGATATGCTGAGTATTGCGATAAGATATATTGCAATATATTGTGATTTATTACCCTTTTTCAACTGCAAAATAAGCAGTTTGTCAACATCTGTTTTATCTAATAAGATACAGTTTTCACTCTGTTCATCTCAGAGTTTTCATTCACATATCTTGAGGTCAGAGGTCAAGGGACCTCTTTGAAAATGGCCATGCCAGTTTTTCCTTGCCAAAATTTAGCACAACTTTGGAGCATTATTTAGGTTTCTTCCGGACAAACCAACATTCCTTAGGTTTTCCAGTTTCATATGATGACCAGTATGACCAGTAAATTCACTCTAATTTTAAGACTCTCGATATACGATTTCATCACGATATGATTCCATTGAAAGATGATAAATTATCACCCAGCCCTAAATCTAGGTACATTTAACCCCAGAGCTTATGAATCTCACAAATGGCATCAGTGTTCATATCAAAAGTTCTAAAATAAATCTGACCATGATAAAAATATCTTCAACTGCTTGGGTGAGGGACTGTCTCTAATGGATTATAAGAATAGTAAGTGTCGTCATTAAAAGAGGCTTACACTGAGAGACCATAAAAGACAAACCAATGAGCAGCATGTCGTTGACATGTCTAGCAGAAAAAAAATAAGATGGAAAACCATTTGTTTATTAAAACGTAGGCTACACATGCAGAGCCCCCTGTGGGTTTCCTTTGCACCAGTATGCAAGATGGAGTGAAACAAGAGCTCTTAGATTTGCATCTGCTGCACTGCAGTCTGTAAACAATACATGCATTTGCAGCAGCAGCCTATATTCTATAAGAATCTACAGCTGTCAGCAGGCAATTTCTGACCCCAACATACATACAACAGCTGCTAGGGGACCAGCTGAGGTACGGTAGGAAAAGCTTACACGTATTAACATCCTCACAATGGGAGCTGCTGCCAGAGTTTATGGAGAAAGGAATTCAGTGCTTTGCTAAAGCTCCCACCTCGTCTGCGAATTTACACCAACATCATTCGCTCATAATTTTGGCAAATATTTTTCTTGCCATTGCTATTTGTGAGTGTTGAAATTCTCACCATAGCCTAATGTACAATTGTAGTACTGAGACAGACTGCAGCGACGTGATGATATCAGGAGCCCAGATAGCAGCAGATTGCAAAAATGAATAGACGCGAGCTTCTACTTTTCGCCAGCGCTTCATCCTTCTAACTCGCTCTTCTCTCTTTCACACACAGTCACATATTATTTCTGTGACCTTTCCCCATATATTCTCTCACCACATATGCACACACTTCCTATCTTGCGCCTCTCCACATGTATTATCTCTTGGAAGCCACAGGCGCCAAATCTCTGGCTTGGTGTGATGTTAATGGTGGGGGAAGGAATTTTTTTTTTTAAAAACAGGGCTATCATATTGACACACAACGGCATCTTCACTCTCTCACTCTCCATTGCGTTTGCATAAACATAACAAACCCACAAAGCCTTCCCACAAAGGCAAACATGCTCTGTGCTCCACACACACAAAATCAAAAGGCCTACTCATGTCACATGAGCAGGTATGTCTCTAGTGAGCAGGATATCCCCGTAGGGCTTCTTCATATGAGATTACATGAGGGACTCACATTGAGTGTGAACAAAGATTCCCACGCTTTCCAATATCTTCTATATTGTTAGCAAACATTCATTCTGTTAGACAGCAAATCAGTTCTTTAGACACCAAGTGGGCCAACAAGATAGGAGGAGGTCAGCCTGTAGAACATCATGCACGTCCTGTAAGGAACAGCAAGCCAACCTGTTAAAACAGCATAGTAGCTCGTTCAACAAGTCAACCATTTAAAAGAAACACTGCCTATTTTCGTATCGATTCCATGTAGTAGATTAGTAGTTGCATCATGTCTATAAGCTTCCTAATTTCGTTCCTTTTAGTGCTCCTAGCAGTAGCAGCCTGGTTTACTTCCATCACAGACTGACATTTGTAGATGTCAACAGATAATGACGAAGACAGACATTTTCTCAGTATTTTTGTTAGAAATCTTCATACAGTGTGGAGAGATACCACAAAGTCATAACCACAACAACACGACAGACATCCACTAAACTGTATGTTGTGTAATACAGCACGATGTTGTAAACACAACAAACGTTTGTCCAACTTTAAGATCTCTTTTCAACTCAGTTTATTGTGGTGTTGATTGGCTTTCCCATTCAAATTAGAGTTTAAAGTTTAAAGTTAAATGATATATTGTCAGTAGAAAAGAGACCAACCGAATACAAAAAGCTGGAAAGATCTGTACATTTTTATTGCTTCTCTACAGGTTTATAGGTGTCTAACGATACATCAATCCTGATCAATATATTGATTCAATGACCAACGATCCTATATCATTGATGCAAAATGAAAACATCAATATGTATCATCTTTAAGATACGCCTTTATTTTGAAATTCACGTCAGTGTCACCATTTCTGTCCAAGCGCACCTCCTTCCTACAGAGTCCAGTAATACAATTGTCAAATCATAGTTTAGTTGTTTTTTGTGAGTTGATAGAAATGTAACGGATTGTGTTATATGGGCATATGATATTAGAGTTTTTCCAATACCGATATCGGTATTGGAAATGCGTCCGATACTGTCCAAATTCAGTAACAGCGAGCATGCCAGTCTATGCTACGATCTGATACCATAATTTATTAACCCAGAAAAAATAAACTTGTTTAACAGGATTCTAAACAAACAAAGTAGCCTTCACTGTGCTGTCGCCCTGGATGTATCATTGCTGTCAACGGCAACTACTGTTTTAGAGCAGCGAAGGAAAATGTCAGCCATTTGGCAATATTTTACAGTTGAAGTAAAACTGAATAATAAAAGAAAGTTCTATTGTGCTCATTCTCTGTATGTATTTGCTAATGTTTTACAAAGGGTTTAACCTGAGCCAGGTCATACAATAAAGATAGTGATCACATCACATCCATACATGGTCATTAGCAAACAGCTGTTAAATAATCATAGTAATACATGCATAATGGGTTTTTTTTAGATCACGCTGGTATTGGATCGGTGCTCGGTAACGACTGATACCGCAAGTTCAGGTTTTGGAATCAGTATCGGGAACATCTCTATATGATAATGTCTCATATCGATCACAGGCCCCTGAATTGAATCAAAATTGTATCGTGGCAAACTTTGTGATATCAGCAAATAAGTTATCGTTGTCCAAAGAATCAATATAATATCATATCATGATGAAACTTGTGATTTACACTGCTACAGGTTCTTCAGACACATTAGGCTTGTCTACTTGACCAGTTACCATATAAGCAGCAACAGTAGCTTCTGTCAAAAGAAAGCGCTAACTGGAAAAAAACATAGAGCAAGCCGATAAAGATATAATCAGCATCAAAGACATTTCAGGATCCACAAACGCTCACACACACACCTATTGTGATATATGTAAAGTAGAAAGCATCTGATTCTTCCAGAAGCACTGAGCTGATGAAGAGCTGTCCCTTCTGTGTGGTGTCCCTGCCCCCTCTGGATGATATTACATTTCACAAATCCTCTCGACAATGACACTTTATGGTTGCCATGCAACGTGCCCTTGGGAGTGTATTTGGCGATGTGGGCGGCAATGTTCACAGTGACATCACTTCCTGTGAAAAACAACACCAGCACATGTCCACTGACACTATGAATGGTTGAGAAATGTGCCAAGTCAGAGTGACACAATGGGGGAAAAAAAGGAAAAATAACCAGCTGTGACACCCAAGAAAATAGAAAAAAAGCATTATAAAGCAGCTGAATGGGACAAAACACAATGTTCTTCCTCTACCAAATAAAAGCTGGCTGGGATACGGGCCTAGCAGAATACCAGTGTCACATCACCAGGCAGCAGCTCAGCAGCTAACAACATACAACAGGGCTAAAGCGTCTCTCTGATCCCCATATGGAAAGACCTGAACTTTGAAACGAGATACTTGAGGGCTGTGAAACCATCGATTGAGCCAGTACAGACAGAGCATTGATGGTGAGGTGGCTCCTGGGTAATGCCATATACTGTATGTAAGCAGTCATTTATAGGGCTGGCTGATAATTCAATATGATCATTTATTGTGTTTTAATGGAATCATATTGTGATGAAATCATATCGAGACATCATGATACACAATTGCATCGTCTTAATTGATAATAAAAAGCACATGCTAAGTCAAATTTCTCAGAAAACCTGAATGGAAAAAAAATTCTGCTTCTGGGAATACCCCAGTATAATTATTGTCTTAATCTGAATGTGAACATAGTCAGTGTTTACTGGAAATATTTTTTTTCTCTCTAAAATTTCTCTAGAAGTTACTTTCATTTTGCACTCAAGTTCTTAATCAAAGGAGAAAACACTCAACACTTTTCAATTGTCATTGGTTTCATTTACACAGAATACAAAAATAGGCTGTACCATGTGGTTATTTCATATAGACTATTATTTATTTACTGAAATGCCAGAAACATGCTATAGGTGATATATATTGTTATCGTGATATGAAATGACCGATATTAGGATAGAAGATTTTGTCTATATCACCCCAGCCCTAGGCGTTAATGAAAGCAACATGGCATAGTTAGAGCTTAATATGATGAAAAGTATATATTCTACATACACACAGACACACCACAAACCATAAGCCACATCTTAGTGATGGTTAGAGCCTGTTCCACCCTGCTGTGGCTGATACACGGGACCACCCAGGGGTTTACTAGCGCCAGCGCTGACACACACTCTCTCCCCCTTGACTAGATCGCCTCCCCACAAGCTGAAATATATATTAACTCAAATGACAGGGAGGACTTTCAACTTATTCTCTTACTGAGGAAAAAGAGGTCTGAAAGCAGTCAGTTCAACTCTTCAGTGTCACAGTCAAGTCTCCCTGATGTGAAGAACTGGCTATTGAGCTTTTGCACAGGCAGTTCAAACGCCATAGAAACCATATCGGCTGACCTTGAATTATAAGAGAAGGATGGCTAAGTGTTGTCATTTTAGTGTTTGAAGGTTAGAAGGCACTCTGACAAGCTCAAGAAATAAAATTGAGAAATTGACCAAATAACCACACAAGTTTGCTTCACAATGTTTTCTATATTGCAGAAGAAAGCTGCCTTTATGACAAACTGAAAGGGAAATCAGACACCCTTGTTTTATTTATGTGAACACAGTTTACTTGCAGAAGGTGTCGCCTCTTATAATCCTACCCTCTGGCAAAGAAAACCTGTCCTAAACCATGGAGTTAAGACACAGCTTCTGGTCAACCAAATGAACACATGTGACTCTCAAAACTGTCAGTCAATATAAAAACTATGTTGACATATTTAAGTACATTATAGCCCCAAGGCTGATCCTGGATTAACGGCAACACATTCAGGGCCTCAAATGTTTTGCAATATACTTTGACAAAGAAATACAGATGTGGTAAGTTTAACGTTACTCAACGTTTCACTTGAAACCGTGTGATCTGCCCTGCACAACAGTTTGTGGTATACTCGACTTTTAGTCTCCTCAACAGGCTGCATGTTGTATGCAAGCCTGCTTTAAAAAGCCGGTTTTGGGTACATCAAGGCACATTAGTAAATGCCAAAGCGTTTGGCAGGGAGCTTTGCGACAACTGCCATGCACTTGTTGAATAAAAAGAATACAAAAAGAATAGAACTGTAACCAGTCGAGCCTTCGTCGTCAGAAAGAACAATGCAGAGACAGTGTTCAAATAAAAACATGGCATATAAATCTTCATTTAAAATATGTTAACATATGAAAATTAAAAGTATATGGATAATCAATCTTTATGACTGAGGCTATGCATAGTTGTATTTAGTGATAATTACTTTGTTTTTTTTCTGAAGCGATGAAATGATTGCTTTTCTATAATTAAAACAGTAAATGGCACAAGGAGATTGGAGTGCTGACAGCGCTCCGGTATGAGTGGGAAGCTGCGCTTGATTTATGTTTAATCATTTTGATAGCAGAAATGAAGCAAACATTTAATTTTGAACCGGTTGTATGTTCATTTTCTGTAAAATGTTTTACATGTCATTATTTTAATCATTTCCTCAGTAAAACAAATTCATAACTTATTGTCTTAATAACATTTCCGCTGTAATAGATACCACAATAAATATCACGTTTCAGTTGTCATCCCTCCTGACGTCTTTAGTCCATGAGAAGCCTATCTTCTCTTATTTCACAACTCTCTCTATATACTGTACACATGCATTTCCACCTGGATGGTACTGCTGCCTTTAATGTTTGTTACTGATGGAGAGGAAAGTGATTCACTCTCCTCCCCACTAGGATTTAAAGAGGCCATCCTCCAGACATAATCTTGCATCTCTAATTAGACTACAGCTGCCCCTGATCTGACATTACAGAGCGATCCCCGATGATAGGCTACCACTTGCCTTTTTTCCTCAGAGTGATAGGCTAGTTGCCGTTGGAGGCTCGCTCGGCTCCCATCCTCCTATTGTGCCAAATAACCTCCATCCCTTGTCCCCCCAGTGTTGTCCTGCCCTACTTGGCATGCCGCCACTGGGAGTGTATGTGTGAGGGTTTGATTTTAATAGAATCAAGATATGATAGTGGCTCGCAGGCCAAGACTGCAACGTGGTGCTTCGGCATCTCAGAGAGACCTTCATTGCATTTAAGTGCGTCTACCTCAGAGATTGTGTGTGACGGAGTATATCCTTCAAAACTGCTGTTAGCCTAAGTGTGGTGTGTGTGTTTGTGTGTCTGTTTCTCATCCTGAGGGGCTTATTGAGACAGTAGTGCTGGTCCTCGTCAGGAAATCCCCCTTCTTATGAATGGAAGGCTATAATCTCAGTGCCACACAACTGGAAACCGTAGTAACAGCACCATCAAGCCCCCTCTCAAAGACAAATACTGTATCAGCACAGTGCACATGGCCACACGGGGGATTTCTGCTTTATTCAGCAAACATTTTAAAAATGGGCAACGCTCTCACACACACACACACGCTCACAAGAGTGTGTACGTTTGCATGACTTTAAAACTCAAAGGCAAGCAACACAGACCCACAAACATGTTTATGCATCACACACGTGAACATGCACACATACGCACCCCGCGAGGGATTAACTAGGAAAACACTCAATTAAAAAAACAGCTTTAGCTCTTCCTAATGAAAAAGTGAGGGGAAAAGAGATTAGACGGCTTGCAGGCAAGCCCCTGAAATATGAACAGCTATACGCTGCTGCATATACGCTAGACTTAAACCTCCATTTTCTATCATGTAATTGATCTCACGAGCACCATTTTGTTTGATATTTCCCTGCTACCCCGCTGCTTTGTTGTATCAGCATATTTAGAACACGCCTGCTCGCAGGAAACATTGGATGCTTTGAGCGTGCCGGACGAACCAAATTTATATTGGGAGAAAAAATGTAAAGGAGGAAAGGGGGGGAGGGAGGAACAAAAAGGGGAATGAGCGGCACAGTGCTTTCATCTCATGATTATATGAGCTTATTTTTTCAGCAGGTAGGCTGCCTAGAAAAGCAAATTCCAGCATGCGGGGAGCTGTGATCAGTCAAGCTTGGCCTTTTAAATAACCCTTGCCTCACCCAGGGGTAGATTCTGTTGGTAAATATTTCAATACACAATACGTACTTTTAGAGTAGCAGACTAAACCTAAAATCTAACAGTGCTTTAGTTTCATTTGTTAAAAGATAAAAAATGCTACAATTAACAGCAATATCTCTACTGAGAACTGATTTCTCCTCTCAGTGTGTGCTTTAGATTTAGACGCAGGCCCTGATGTCACCCGGCCAAAAAGCTGAGGTGACATTTGTATTATTCCTTTACCAGCAAAGACACATGCTCAACATGATGAATGTCGGTCTCTCTTTCAATGAAAAGAGGCCATTAAATTTACATTGGAAGAGTCAAACGAGACACATAAAACAAACTAAACTCTTGAAACTAAACTAAATTCTTAAGATGGAATACAACAGAACCACCATTACTGTCAGCCGAAACGTCTGCTGTGAAAAAGGCCTGTGGTTCAGCATGGATCTCATACAGCTAATTATCTTTTTTATGCATTAAGGGATATATGAAGTTTAGGGCTGTCAATCAATTAAAATATTTGAATCGCGATTAATCACGATTGTCCATAGTTAATCGTGATACATTTTTTTATCTGTTCAAAATGTACCTTAAAGGGAGATTTGTCAAGTATTTAATACTCTTATCAACATGGGAGTGGGCAGATATGCTGGCTTTATACAAATGTATGTATATAATTATTATTAGAAATCAATTAACACAAAACAATGACAAATATTGCCCAGAAACACTCACTTGCCCAAAACTGTATATGATTATCATTAAGTGGGCATGTCTGTAAAGGGGAGACTCGTGGGTACCCATAGAACCCATTTTCATTCACATCTCTTGAGGTCAGAGGTCAAGGGACCCCTTTGAAAATGGCCATGACAGTTTTTTCTCGCCAAAATTTAGTGACAGTCTGGAGCTTTATTTAGGCTTCTTTGCAATAAGCTATTATGATAAGTATAGTACCAATGGATTCCTTAGGTTTTATAGTTTCATATGATGCCAGTATCTTCACTATAGCTTTAAAGCTGAGCCTGCTACAACCTACAAATCGCAAGTTGCGTTAATGTGTTTAAGACATTAGAGGCGTTAAAACAAATTTGCGTTAACGCATAATTATCACGTTAACTTTGACAGCCCTAATAAAGTTATATGGGTCACTTTTGAAGCAAATACTGTAAATAAGTGAATTACAAGTTACAGGACATACACCTGCATCATCTTTTTAACAGATGTGAGTGATTCCCCAGGGTCATGTCCCCTTCAAAGCACAGGAGTTTCAATGTTGATATGTTTTGATTCGATCTTACAAGTTTATGTTTAAGCTTTATTAAAAGGTCCAGCGCAGATTAAAGTCACTTTAATGGTAAAGAATGTTATCAAGAAAAAAAAAAAAATCACATCTACAATTCCACAGTTGCTGACTTAAATGTACCTTTAATGTTACTTTAATGAAATGTACATTTATTAAAACATCCGTTGGGACTTCAGTCTTATGTGGTTGTATTTTCCTCAAACACCCCCAGATCAGGAGCCCTACTTGATATTAAAGCACTTTAATAGCCAAGAAAAAGATCACTGACAAACACACAACATCTTTTCTTGGATATGTGTCATGTTGCTAGTCCACCTGCCACAGCGGCTGGTGCATCCATATTTTAATCAGCTGCTTTCATTTATGTTTCTCATCAGTCTGACAGATTTTCCATATGATGATATGACCCCAAGCTGAGCGATTTCTCGCACCAACGGGCTCCGCCGCCGATTCAGTACATCAGCATGCTGAATCGGTCAAAAAGCCACCGACACGGGCAGACTAGTGCCAACGGTGAGGGACACACCGCAAAAACTAGGGCGACAGATGCTCACCGGCGGTCCGAAATTGGACAGCGGTGTCAGGGCCTTAACTTGCTTGCCAAGCGGCTGGTAGAGTAAACTAGCAAAGTGATCCAGAAGGCACTTATTAGCAGTTAAACGGAATTGATTCTACTAGAAACCCAGGTAGTAATGACAGCATAGTGGTCTCAGAAACAGACAATTAGGGTAATAGTCTCATCTCAGGCCCCAGTCCCTGCTTAAAGAAGAGTCCAATGCAAGAGTGAGCATACGCTCAACACCAACGACACACACACACAACCTAAAGCTGTCTGAACACAGGTCTGCACACACCCTCAACACAGCAGAGGCCAAAGTAACGACTTTAGTGGGACTTTACTACCTCTGCAGCCATGATGCATTCGTATTTTATGGGGAAGTCCTGGGTGGTGCATGCATATGGTCAGGACTCTACCCAGTATGAATCTCTCTCATGTACGCAGGCCGACTCCATCACCCCACATTAGTAACAGAACAACTATCCCCCACTGTCGCTATGCACACTGATCTCACTGTATTTGGTGGTTCAAGCCAAATACAGTCGGGTACAAGCCAACCCCGAATGAGTATGTGCGCTGCCAGCACTCCATCATCGACTTTGTCTCCTCTCCCAGACGTCAGTACTGAAGTTTATGATGAGAGGGCCTTGACAGGTACAGAGAACATGAAGGTGCAGTCCAAGGAAACATAAAACATTGCAGCACACTCACAGCCTTGATACAAATACATTGTCTCAAAGTTTTCTTATAATCATCACTAAGGCCTGTTCCCTTTTGACTGGAGTGAGCTACCGCAACACTGCTACTTGTTGCACCTGATACAACTAAGTCAGTGTCATATTACGGCCTGATCGTTTGTTCTGCTGGGCTAGCGAGCTTCCTCCTGTCTATCTTGTGTCTTGTATCTGCCTTTTTCCATTTATTATTTATTTATAACAGTACATCGTTATTATCATAGCTACATTAAGAATTCCAAAAGCAAGTGTTGAAAAAGAGGGAGCATAATCAGGTCATCGGGTGTTCAGGCCAATTCAGTAGTGTTTATGTTTTAGCTCACGTGTTTACATTACAGTGCCATGAGCCTGTGACTGATCATGCTCTGACTTCTCATGATTTGAGGCCCAGACCTGCCTGCCTCAGTGAAACTGGACTTGCTGGATTTGTTACTGTCCTTTAAAGGCAGAATGAGGAGGATTTGCCGGTTGCGGTTTGTAAACACAACATTCAAAGTCGGCCCCTCCTCCCCGGCTCAATGAGCTTGGCGTTTCGCCTCGATATATTTGCATTTTTTCGGCGCTGTGTCCACCGTTTGCTCGCTTACAATCTGGCACCTGGTCGGGACGTTTCTGGGCGCCAACCTATATAAAAATGTCGGAATACAGCAAAATGAAAGGAAAAGAGAAAATACAAGCAGAGAGCCCGTTCTCTGCAGATACAGACACCACCACAGACTTGAAGTGATGATTGAGAGGGATTATTTTTGTACGAGTCAATCCATTGCTTTTTATCAAATACTACTCATTTTGCCTTTAAGGAACACAAAACAAGTCGGTTAATCATCTTCATGTTTTCAATAAATAATTGTTTCTAATAAAAAGGGGGAATGGACTTTCCACTTTTGTCAGCGTATTTTTTTCCATATCAAGAGTCAAATGTATGTTAGGTATTGAGGCCTCAAGATTCATCATTACATACAGCTCTTTAGAAAACAAAGCCATAAATGTGTCTGTTTGGTCTTTAATGTGCAGTCCCTAATTAGTTAAAAGTAAAGGCTCGACCAGCATGAGCATTTGCCAGCTATGAATCTTCACACCTCCGACGAAATATTCTCACACTCCCACAGGCCTCTTCTCGTATACAGACAGAGTTATACGTCATTGCCACGTTAGCACCAAGGCCCCGTCCGTCTGAACTTCCTTTCTCAATTAAAACGAGAAGGGAGAGGGACACAGAGGAGGTGCTACAACTGTAAACCATCACTACGACCACATCCTGAAAGGACTGCAGATTTCATTAAGCAGGACCAACTACAGCGTCAAATCAAGCATATTTGATGCAATTATCACAATTCTGTCTGTTCTGAGACTCAGGAAAGATAATGTGCATACTGTCAACGGTGACCTGCCCTGTTTTCTGCAGACTAGTGCAGACTCCTTATGATCTTGAAATATTAGTGTATGTAAAACGACTGAAAGTACATCACACAATGTGTTAAAAAGTTAAAATGCATCCTTTAGATCAGGGGTCTCAAACTCGCGGCCCGCGGGCCAATTGCGGCCCGCAAGACGATATTTTGTGGCCCCCACCTTGATATGAAAGTTTAATGTTAGTGCGGCCCGCAAATTTATTTTTTTTTTATAAAGTTTTTTTTGGGGGCATTTTTTCATTTTTATTGACAGGACAGTGGATAGAGTCTTGGAAAGGGGGGAGAGAGAGAGTGGATGCGGAAAGGGCCACAGGCCGGATTCGAACCCGGGCCGCCGCGGTCAGGACCAAGTCTTGTTACATGGGCGCCCGCTCTACCAACTGAGCTAACCAGGCGCCCTCGGCCCGCGAGTTTTATGTGAATGGCAGTTTGCCGTTGAAGGTCCCTTTGTTGCGCGAGCCCAAGCTGAACGAACCTACCAATCACAGTGGGGTATATGGCTCCCGGGGACGGGCAATCGGCCGGGCTTGATGCAAGCAGAGAAACATTTCACAACAACTGTGGCGGCGCCCGTGTAACATCGCATAAGCTTGATTAAAGCTTGATTTATACTTCTGCGTTGAATCGACGCCGTAGCCTGACGTGCACCTCTCCAGAAATGTAACTACACGTCGCGGCGACGCAGACCGCAACAGCTGTGATTGGTCCAGTCTCTCAGCGATGCTGAGCGGCCAGGACCAAGTTCTACTTCTCTCTGCCTCCATCTTTTCAATGTTTGTTCACACAAATCCACTCAGATATATTTTCTCTTTTCGGCGTTGCAGTAATGTCAGTAGAAGTTCTGTGGTTCAACAGTTATTAGCTCCAACTCCGCTCAGTTTCTGTTTGTAGTACAAGAAGAAGAAGGAAACTCATAGAGACGCCGCCGCCAACTAGCGGTTTGGTGGTGTAATTGCAGAGCAACACAAACACAGCAGGCACAACTTTATTGCGGAGTGACACCAAGTGGAATGAATATATATCTTGTCACACAGCCCCAATCATGTCTTTTTCAAAGCCTGCAGTGAAGAGAAAGGTTGGTGACGAGCACAGACAATTTCAGGAAAAGTGGGAGACGCAATAGAGGCCATGTTCAGAAGAACCGTTCATGTTCTTCAATGTTCCATTAATGTTCAGGACAGTTCATGTTCAGAAGAACCCATTCAAGTTAAAGAACTGTTAATAATGACGTTTGAGAAGATTGTTGTTTTTTTTAACAAAGCTTTTTTTGTGGAATACCTGATGCGGCCCAGCCTCACCCAGACTCTGCCTCCAGCGGCCCCCAGGTAAATTGAGTTTGAGACCACTGCTTTAGATTCTACTATGCTTGGTTAATAAAACGCAGTATAGTAGCATTCATACTATACCACAAACAAAAAGAAAGCATTTGTCTGTGTTGAGAACTGAAAGAAACTAAATACAGAAACAAAGCTATCAAACAGGTATAAAAGGTCATGGCGTATATAAAAGTTTCTGTAAGATTTCTGACCAGACTGAATAAGTTTGACGTTTCAAAATGGTTGGAATGCATGATGTAATGAAAGCTATAAAAAGGTCGACTGAGACAATATTAGGCTCCATAAGCAGGTTATGTTGCGTGCACCCTAATCTGATGCTTTTTCCGCATGTAGGCCAAGTATGGTTACACACTGAATAAAAATGGGTTACGCAGCTCATTACCTTGTAACAACAAGGATCGCTACCAGTAGTACATTTGAATGACATAATGCAGACCTGTGGTCAGCTGCCCTTCAGGACTAAGTCTTGGATTGCATTTGATTAAATGCTGATGGTTTCATCAGCTTCGTCTCCTCGACGGCAAGGTGGTTAAGTAAGGGGAAAAAAGGATCTGGGTGTGCAGAGTTAAGCTTTCTGATCTCAGACGTGTTTTGTCTCAAAGTTAAATTACGTGATCAAACCGAGCTTTTATTTAATGATCAAAACTGAGCGTGTTCAGTGATGCCACCAGATCAACAATCCTTTAGTTAACCAAACAGCTAAGAGGCCCCAGTTACTGTCAGCATCACCAGGCATGTACACTGGAAAGCTGGTGGGACTGTATCACAATGACTGATTCCTCCATCATCTCACCATTTTCTCAAACATCAGCACTGCCACAACTTTCTCATTATCACACACACACGCACCGAGCAAAATCCATTGTCTGCAACAGCTTTTCTCCCTCCGCCTAGCTCATCTAATCATTAATCAACACAGCTGCCAGGCAGACAATATTATTGTTGACCATTGTCAGTCACTCTCACGCCAAGTCTAAAAAAACACAAGCCCTCTTAATAAAACTAACACTAGTTCAGCAGCGCAATCTGAAATTACCGTATCTAAACATTTCCCCCTTTTCCCTCCAGCTCCCTGCATCGGCCCTCACATCTGCACCAGCTGATATTTCAATAGCTTGTGTTGGGTGTGGCTTATAGCAGCACACTGCTTATAGCAGTTAAACAGGGGGATGGGAGGCGGATCGCGGTATCTATACATCAGCACTTACTTGCCTGAACATACTCGGCAGCGCTGTCTCACATGTAAATGCAGCCTTTGTTTGCTCCTCCCATGTCTATGCTGACGGCTGAGCCCGCCAGGTTTATTGTTATGGCGTGCTGTAAATTCTGTTGAACTTTGAGCTTCCATCTTGGCAACCACAGGCAGAAAATGTACGCTAGTTAAACAATGTACCAGAAAAATCAACTGCTACACAAGCAGGTTAAAATCAGTGCAGGCAGCAGGTGGTAAGGCCGGGATCAATCCAAACGTGTTGAAATGTATGCATTGTTTAATATGAGCATCCTCTTAACAGTATTATTTAAATTACCAAGTACTAGTGCTTAGATTCTCAGCTCAAACCCAATGGACTTTTAACAAGATTGATTTTATATTAATAGTATATTCATGGTGCTATCAATAGATCATGTGGAGAGAGATGACCCAGCGATTCAGCAGCTCGCCAGATATAAATGAACAGCAGCAAATGTGACCTCTTAAGATAAACATTTAAAACACAGACGTCATACCATCTTATGTCAACACAAAAATCTCAACTGTCCCCTTAAGCCTATAGCAACAGGTTTGGTTTTATTTGCTAGTATTTCCCCCTCTACATCCGAGCAAGAGCACACCTGGTCCTGCCAGTACAGACAGTAACAATCAGTTTGCCCGAGGTTAGACATATTAATTAGTCGAACATCCGGATATACAGTAGAAGGGAAAGTCTGCAGTGAAGATACAAACCTTTTCAGTGCTGACAAAAAAAATTGTGAAATGATGTTGATTATTTGATGTTGAGGAAATAAAATCAGCTGCTTTGCTGCTATATCACTGTCAATTTAATACTTGGAATACCTGAATTTTGTGTCCATTTGTTCATTCTATGATGCTTTGTCATTATTATTGCCATACTATTGATTAAAAAGAATACATTATCAATACATTTAATTGGTTATGACAAATTGTTCAGTGCGGTTCTATTTCTGGATCGAATATTCATAAATCTCCGTAGGTACGGTAGCACAATAACAGGGTGTTTACCTACGGCAGTGGCATGTCAATTGTTCATTCGGGCCTTTTAACACTGCCGTGGTTTAGGCTGTGTTAAAATAAATTCTACGTTACTTCGGGTAAGGTAGGACCTGATCAAATCTCTACCCACAGGATTATTTTAACAAATGATGGTGCATTTCAGCGGTTTACAGAACAGTGTAAAAGGCTGTGAATACATACCCGATCTTGGCCTTCTGCTTGGGTTTGGAGGAGGGTACGATGCAGGCCTTCCTACAGGCCTTCTCTTTAAACCGTGCCTTGCCGTTTCCTTTGTGCTCGCGTTTGCGGTGCTTGTACTGTGAGGAAGAGCTGGGGAAGCTCTCCGGGCTCATAACTCGGGGGATGTTCTTCTCCCCGCGCTGTCGGGCCTTAGCAATGGCCTCTGATATTATCCTATTGGCCTTCTCCTGCTTGTCCAGTGTCCCTGACTCCATCTGAATATGTGTCCTCCGCGGCGTCCTCTTCTCCGACGAGGAGCTGGATGAGGATGAAGACGATGAGGAAGAGGAGGAGGACGATGAGCTGCTCTTCATTGGGGGGCTGAGGACCCGGACCTGGCTGCTGGGACCATTAGCGTTCTTTCGAGGCTGAGGAGAGAGGGAGAAAAATAAAACAAAATTTAGAATTATGATCCTCTTTAAGGCAAATATTATATGTCATCTATCGTAGATGACACAAACCCAGACTCAGATGGCGTGCCATATGTGCTATAGAAGGACCAAGTGACACAAGACCTGTTAAGTTGACACCTGACATTCGAAGCAGAGTTGAGTGACTGAAGCTGATGTCGTATAAAGACAAGCTTTAGCAGGTTCTCTCAAAATATCAGATCGTACTCTTCATGTCTTCATGTTATGTAACATACAACAAGTAATGATATTAGAATAAAAGCCATGAATAACAAGCTTGCTATTTAAGGCCGATATGAACGCATGAGGTCATTATAGAGTCAGCTAATGGTGAGTAATACAAGCAAACCTATACAGGAAATGATCTAACCATCACTCATTCAGAAAAGCAACCGTCTGGAGGCTGTGTGAACCTCTCACACAGCAGAGCTTGTTGCTGTCCCCATCTCAGGTGCTGGGGCTGAGAGAGTTAGACCACGATGCTCACTTCAACTCTCCGGCTCCTATCATGTAATTCTACCAGCAACACCTTCAGTATGAGACAGGCCAGTGTTTCCACCAAGAATTCATGTAGATCAAGTGGAGGACACTCTGAAACTCTGAAAACCATGTGACTATAAAAAACTATCCAAGCATGACACACATTCTTTTAGGTGTAAGCTATTTCAAAAAGGGTCAGGTAAACACTGGCTCAGAGCAGCAGGTTACAGTGAGCCTCTCAGACATAAATTATCCAGCCTGGCTGATACATGATAATACGTGAATAATAGATGGTGCGACTGCGGTTATGCCGACACAAGCGCCTTATGGTGGGCCTTGAGCCCAGCGGAGAGGGAACCCATAAATGGATGACCTAATCTAAAAATGTGTTGCGTATGCCTACACGGCCCAGGCGCGGCCCGGTTGCTTCTTTCTTTTTTTTCCACACTGCTGGCTAAATAAAGAGAATTAGCTCGAACCTCGCCAACAAAAGTGGGGGGAGGGAGTTGAAGAACTAGCGATTCATTTTGGAAGGAAGGGGGAAAAACACACACACACAAGAGCTGCATTATGATTTTCACGTGTGCAACGCTGCTGAGGCTATTAGGAAGACATTTACTGGATCATGCTGGAATGTTCTCATTCAAGTTAATGGTTAAAAAAAGAGAGAGAAAGAGGGGGGAGGGGTTGAAAGTAATGCTCAAGAGCGGAAGAACATGAGGGCACATGAAAGAAGCAGCAAGAGGAAGGAAAAAAAAATATGAAAACAGGCTTGTATCAGAGAGAGACGGAGAGAGAGAGAGAGGGAGAGACAGAAAAGATAAAATGCACCAAAAACTGGGAGCACTGCAGCTGTGTAATACATCTATAAATAACTGAAATTACAGCCTGCCAGCACTGCAGTGATTTCAATCTCTCTAGCAGCACGTAGTCCCATGAAATCGGTGGGGACCGTTAATGCCCATGAAAAGGTAGAGTAAGCTCCATTTGGGCCGGCCAGCTTTCCCTCGCTCTCACCCCCTTTCATTACCACATGTAGTGAGCTCTCTGGTGGTGACTGACAGGTTCAACTCATGGAGGACACACACACACACACACACACACACACACACACACACACACACAAACACACTGTATATAAAGTACAGCGCAGGGCAGCTCGGAGAGAGGGTGGGGAAAGAGATGTATGGAACAGACAGTGGGGGTGGGGGAAAAAGGAAACACTGTAAATGTACTGTGCCTTGATAAGGTCTCGCACAGCAAAGCAAATGAGTATGGAGGGGAGGAAAATAAAGCAGCAATGAGTTCAAGATGGCGGCAGTGCAGCATGAGCCAGTAGCAGAGGAGGTTGTTCAGTTCCTGCCGGCCCCTCCTCCTCCTCGTCCCTCCTCCCTCCCAGCTCTCAGAGCAGCTCACTTACCCTTCCTCTTGGCCTCTTCACTGTAGACATGGTGGGGGTTTTTTCTCTCTTCCTCTTTCCTCCCCCCCTCTCCAAACCGGCTAACAAAAGCCTTGCCCTTTCGCCGGGTTTCCTTGCTCTCTCGCCGTTTCTCGCCTTCTCTTTACAAACACACTCACTCTTTCCCTTTTCAACAGTCGTTTTTCCTCTCACTCTTCCTTGAGCTCTGTGTGTGTGTGTCTCCCCCCCTCCCCTCCTCCTCCTCTTCCTCCCCGGTCAGCTCTTCTCCTCAGGCAGCGCGAGAGAGAGCGCCGGAGCCGTTCGTCTCCTCCTCCCCCAGCGGGCAGGGCTCAAGAGGAGTGCATGGGATCTCTCTCTCTCTCTCTCTCTCTCTCACTCTCCCTCGTTTGTCTCTTCACAGGGTGATGAGGGAGCAGCGCTGTGGGCGGTAGAGGAGGTGCGTGGCAGTCCAGGAAGCTCTCATTCTGCCGCTTGTGTGCTGCCTCGCTGTCGTCCGGCTTCAACCAAAAGTCTCCCTCACTCACACTCTCTCTCTGTGCGTGTGTGTCAGAGTTGCCTTCCCCTGGCTCCTCTCTCCTCCCCTCTCATTGATTCCTCTTTCCGCCTGCGCTCTCTATGCCTCTCTGAGCCTTCTCCCTCTTATTTCTCGCTCTTTCCGCTTTGCCGTTTCCCTCTCTGCCGCCTCTCTCCTCGTGTTCCTCACCAGCCAGGATAAAAAGGTAGGTTACTCCTTTTATTACACACAAAAGGGCTTTTGTGTTAGCTCGCTTGCTTGCTTGTTTGGCCGGTTGTTTTTTCCTCTTTTCTCCTCGTCCTCCCTCGCTGTGCTGCCCTCCCCTCTCCCTGGCTGGGGCGTGTGTGGCGAGCTCGAGACTCTGGCAGGCAGAGCGGCGGAAAATGAAAGCACAAAGCAGCAAAATGCATCAGCATGAATATTAGAGATGTCGTTAAAACCCAGACTCGTTTTTCCCTCTCTCTCTCTCGCTCACTCACTCGCTCTCTCACGCTCTCTCTCTCTTTGTAAGGAAGTAGGCCAGCAGATGGTGCTAGCAGTTATTACATTAACTTTCACAACTTAACCCCCAAAGTACTGGATTTCACCCACACCAGATTGTCCACATCATAGCTTATTTAGTCCCCCTGTGGGTTACTGCCAATGACATGCTGATATATTTATGGAACAGCATCATACAGAAGATGAACAAACACATTCCCAAAGGCTAAAAATATATTCCTAATACAAACAGCTCACAAAATTGCAACGATGAACACAGCACACTTTCTACTCCCCAACCAAAAGCAGAAACATGCAGCCTGCCTACACTGCACTGAGCCTCCAGTGGTGAGTTCAAGCACGTGTGAGGTCAAGGCCTGGTCACCCTGCTATGACTCTTGGAAAAAAAGAAAAACGCCCAAGAGGGGAAGCTGGGATGTGTTCAAGACATGCAGCTCTTCCTGTGCGGCAGAACAGATCTAGGAGGAGCGAGCCGGCCTTCAAGGGACTCCTCCTGACAGCATGATGCTGCAGGGGCCATGTGCACCGGCTGGCACATGGTGCTGGGAACTATGCAGAGACACACAGCTGGCCTGAAGCCAGGTACAGTGCACACAGCACTTCTGGGTCAGGCCTGAGTTACTGACAGTTAGCCTATCAGCATTTAAATCTTTATCTACTGTGCAAAAATCAGCTGAACAGGCAACACCCTGTTCACTTTTCATGCAGCTGCAGGCATTAACATGTGAGCTGCCCAGGGCTACCAGGACTACCGCCCACATACCTGCGGCTAGGAAGGGGTATGCTTTTGACACCACGTCTTTGAAATATCAATACATATTTCCTGACAGGTTAAGACTACTACAGGCTATTGATTGAAGGGATTCGTAAATACAACAGATATCACGAGGACCTTCCACAATATCTTAAAAAGCAAAAATTAAAAAGCATGTAGCCCCGAGGAACTCTGTTATTTTGGTAAAATATGAAATGTTCTCTGTGTGCTTCCAAGACAAGTATTCTGTTTGTATGACTTATCACATCGTTCCATTCTGCCCGAAGCGAACTACACTACTTGTTGTGAGTTTATTCAAGTATGGTGTGAAATATGTGGGTGAGCGTGCGTATGCTACAACACAATATGGCTTTACATTGCATGTTGAACTGATAACCTAAATAAAGTTTATACGCTACTGACCAACTGGAATGGTGTGGACAGCCTTATTCACAATGTGAATGTGTGTGTTAAGTGGAGAAGATGACCACTGCCAACACACAGGTACGACAAGTTCTCTCACTATATCTCTCTGGTTTGTGTAGTTTTACATTTTACAGCTTCATATCTCCTACAAAAACAGAGATGACGGCCATGTGTGCATAAGAATGATCGCCCTCCTTTCCAAGTGAGTGCAGCTGCAGGCATCAGATCCACCTGCAATGCAAGGCCTTGGAGTTTGGACTTTAAAAGCAGACCACACGCCTACTGGGAGCTGAGCAACAGTGTCCTCTCCAAGCTAAACAAACCCACTGTCAGATAATGCCCACAAGGGTAGAGCACCTGGGGGTGAGCTCTGTCTACAAATGAACAAACAAATGGCCTTTACTAAACCGTCACAAACAGAGTATTTGATGGGTAAAACAGTCAAGAGGGGGCAGACATGGTGTCTGAATAACATCTTATTCAAAGCACAGACATACGTGCCTGTTGAGTGGTGATAAAACATGTTTCCTTCACTGGAAAGGTTTGTTTGCGTGTGTCAAAACGAGAGCAAATAAATACGAAAGGAGAATATCAGTCAACAACATACACATGCTTCAACGGTCACATGGCACGAAGCCACTGCTCCTCGGCCACTAAACAGTTAATATGCAAACAAGCCTGGCAGCTCTGTATGAGGGGGAGTGGCTTTCTTTAGGACGGATGAGGGAGGGAAGAGGAGGGGAGGGGAGTAGAGGAAGGGGAGGGGAGGGGAGTAACAGAGCTGGTGAAAGGAAGCGAGTGAAAAAAAAAAAAAACGAGCACGTGTATGTGTGAGTGTGTGTCTGTGTGTGTGTGTGTGTGTAGAGAGAGGGAGGTAGGGTGGCTGCAGAGGCACAGGTGTCTGTCTCTGAACACTCCATTACTTCCTCATCAAAGGGCCTGTATTAGTGCGCCACCGCTCTCATTTCTTGCCCGTACCACCGTGAGTCTCCACTAACTCACCATTAGGGAAATGAGAGCTGAGAGCTAGAAATGCACTGACTGAAAATGACAAGATGGCTAGCACCCACCGGTGCTTCAGAGCCTACAGTGCGCTCTCATACACACAGAGATGAAACTCACAGCCAACTGGAATATAATGCCACCCAGTGTTAATAGCAATTAGCAACATTATCCATGGCGCACTGAATGACAAAAAAAAAAAGGCCCTTCTGATCTGTTTTGCACTTTTACTGCTGTACACAAAGCAACATGTTTGATCTGGTTACTGGTTATTTCAGTTTTAAACGTTTGCAATTAAGAGGTATGTAAAACACTACTTGGTTTAGTGTCCTTGAGCACGCCATCAAATCCACACAAAACCCTGGATACTGATCTGTAGCTGACACTGTTAAAGATCTTAGATTTTGTCATCACTCTTTTTAGCTGGTACCACTTTAGCTCTTTTATTATCTGCAAAATGTCAAAACATTTTAAAAAGGGAACCAGAAGTTGAGCCAATGTCTTCAATTTGCTTAATGTCTTTGATCAGTTGGCAATAATCCTAAATACTTTCATTTAAAAAATATATATATAAAAGGGATGCATGAAAATCCAAATTCTCTTAATTGATAATCAAAACTGTCGCAGATTGATTTTCTGTCATTTAACTAATCGATTAATCAACAATCAAAATAAAAACAGCCTTCGTCGCCAACACAATAATGAATGACTACTGGATTCTCCCATTCAAAATGAGTGAACATCCATCAGACAGCGACCAGTGTTTCTCACAGGTTCAGAACTGATTTGTGATGGTTTGACATCCAACACTTGAAAGTCAGCTACAACAAAGTGTGGCATTCACAAATTAACAGCTGATTCGCAAAGTCATTTTTATTATCTGCAAGACTGGCATGAATGGAGCACTCCCGAGAGACATTTTGATCAATCTTCATGTCAAAAGAATGAAGAAAAAGTACTTTGCTAGTGCCGGGCACGCACTACACGAGAATCAAGCCAATTTTGGGGCCGGATTCCCCCCTCTCCCAACAACGGCCAGCAAAGCCCTGATTGTTTTGATGGTTCTAAAGATTATCTTGCCAGATATTCCTGTGGTGTGAGGTATCTTAGTGAGTGTTTTTTACATCCCCCGATCGGCTCGGAAGTCCAGCCTGGCTGCACCACAAATCTTAAACATGTTCAATATTTATGATCGGATATCCTGTTGTGTGTGTGTGGGGAACCCTGAGGACAGTCGATGACACAGTCATGAAAGAACGATAGCCAATTGGGAACCAAACTGACTGAAGAATGAAGGACAACAACCGCAGTCATGGCGGCCGCAGAGCATAAAGTAGTAGTAAGATGGACTCAGAAATAAAATAAACAATTTGTTGATTTGTGGTAACAACACGTGTTTACTGAATGTGTCTCCGTGACTTCAATACATTTCAGTACAATTCTAATTCCTGCCCGTTGTTCGCCATGTTTGTTTACACTAAAGTCACGTTTGATCGCGAGATAGTTTGGGAGATTTCCGGTGTTGAGAGTCGGGACTACCATTGTTCATGAATGGAATCCGTTAGTGTGCGGTGTGCTGTTTTGGCCAAATCGTTGCTCACCACACACACTATAGAAACAAAACTGTTAAATTTAGCATAACGTAGTTATGTGTGGGGTTTCTCACATTTTCAATATCCGTTAAGATTTGAAAAATCTTTTAGTGTGGGCCAGCATTTATCAGCTGGTAATTTGTGAATGCCGTTTGGACGTCAAAACCACCACAAATCAGTGCCCTCTTCTACAACTCTACCACAACTCTTCCTACACACAAAAACAATGCCTGATAAACAAAGTCTCATCACTTTCACCTCCAACCTTTTGTTGCCTCACTTTCACACTTCCTTGAAAATGTTTCTCGGCGCTGTTTATTAACAACAAGCCTGGCCTTCAGTGTTTCTCACAGAAATAAAAGCATCACAGATGCCTCGTCTCACCTATCATCAGCTCTCATACCTATTGCTTTGTTAATGATGCATAGATTGCACCGTTCGGTCGAGGTGTGAAAAGATTAGGCCCTGCTAATTAGGCCTACGGCTACAGGCCAGCAGTGTGAGGCAACGGCGGGGTTGATAAATGAAAGGAGACATGATGCACAGCAATGCTTCCTCAACCAATTAAATACAGCACCGTGCATTAATGATCCTTTATTCAGGGCCAAGAGTAACAGTGGTGGGGCCGAGCATTGTGCCCTCTAGAGAAGCTGCTAAGAGTCTAATAAAGCATTATTACTACAGTCTGATTTGCTCTACTGTGACCAGAAAGCCTCACTGAGCTAGATAGAAGAACTGCGCAGGGACAAACAGGATAGTACAGGCTTTCAGTATAAAAACTTGTTCTTCGGTTGCAATAACATTGTAAGAAAACAACTAAATTATCTTTTCACACTTATATTTATCTCGGTCAGTTATCAGAGGATGTGTGTTGCTTTCAAGCAATGACTGGCTTTAAATTCATACAGCAACAAAACATTGCATCTGAGTGCGGCTCACCATCCTCTATTGTTGCCCAGTGACAGGCAGCTGGGGGTCAACTACCCTGCCGCCATGCTCATAGACCCCCTGGTCAGCAATGTTTAAGGAAGCTGAGAAGGTACTCCATTCACCTTCCCCCACAGATTTACCAGCTGCTTAAGGAACACATACCAGTGATGCTGTTAGGGCTGCACCTAACGATTATTTTTCTATCAATTAAACAACTAATTTATCGATTATTCTAAAGATTTTTTTTTTAAATTCCTGATCAATACAACAATTAATTTACTCAAAATAAATATAAAAAACTTGTCTGATTAATATTTCAATATTTTATTCATTCATCTCTTAAAAACAAAAAGATGTCGCACGATCATATATCATATATCCTGACTTAATCTTTATTATGACATATAAATTAATTTATTCGCTGCATGTCATAGCAATACTTTCCCTGAACTGGAAAATGAGTACTTTTACTTAAGTACCTCACTTTAAACTTTAAATAATCTCTGGCAAATATGTTTTTGCATCAGTTTTGAGGCAAGGGAAATAATTGAAGCAATTTACAGACCGTAACAACAGTTAGTTTCAGACATTTTCTCACTCGTGCATGGCCGTTAAAGTAAACACAAAATATAAAACGGACAAATAACAACGTTAGATGACGCATGGTGTAACGTTACCATAACGTCAGCGGTGCAGAAATTACTTTTAACACGGGGGCACATTGAAACACATGACGACAATGCTGACATAACATTCTTTGGTGGGGACAAAAAGTAAACAAGACTGTTGCTTTCTTTGCTTGCTTCATGCATAACAGTGGCACTGCAGTGATAAGGCATTTCCAATTTGCAGTCTGTGTCTCAGTCTAAAATACTTCCACACTTTAGAAGATCGGGGGCGAGTTTTTTTTAGCTGCAGCTTGTTCTCCGGGGAATGCATGCTTTGACCGGGTACAGCCATTCTTGCGATGCGCCGACGCACAATATGCAAATCGACATATTTTTGCAATCGATGATGTCAATTACGATGACGAAGCACCCCAGCCCTAGCTGTTATGTAGTTTGTTGGCTACAATAACCAATTCATTAATTGCAAACTAGACATGCACTATTCAAACTTCCAGTTTCAGTTTTATGTAAGCCTATTGGGGGAAAAAAAAGACAATTCAAGCCATCTAAAATCCTTTTGAGATTAAAATAGACACCGCTCTTTAATTTCTAACAATAATTTGGCACCTGGTAGTGACTATTGGACAAATGGGAACTGTCAGCCCATTTCAACTTAAAAACATGCAGTAGGATACATTGGTATTGCTTCATCCACAGGGTTAAGCATGCAATAAGCCCACAATGTAAAATGGAGAAGTAAGCAAAGTTCAAGTCTGATAACTGCATTGACCTCAGGGGATACAGCACTGCTAGCAGTGTGTGTGTCTGTCTGAGATATTTATAGTAAACACACAAGTAAAGCTCAAAGGACTATGATCACAAAGATAGACAAACAAAAAACATGTGACATTAACCACCCTGTTTCCTTTCCTCTCTCCTATCACACACACATTTACTCTACAATAATCTTTACACCAAGTTAATTCTGTGCAAATACAACAATTAGTGCACTGGATACAATTAACCACCAGATCCAGCTATAGCAGCATCTCACCACTTCAGCCCGGCTGCACTCCCAATCGACTCCAATCCAACAGGCTCTAACAAAGACGGCCGATTAGCTCGCTGTTATGCAGTCAGCTAATTGACTCCCTTATTTAATCAAGTTCAGCACAGACAGCCATTCCTATTGCTAATAAAAACGCTCATGAGCACAGACAGATCCATGTGAAGTGTGTTGCATGTGCAGCAGCATGTTGTTGTGCTAGGACAGAAATGACCACTAGGGGGCGACTGTCAGGAGGAAGGGCAGGAATGCATGGCAAAGAGAGAAGACTTCTGCCATCACCTTTAAGTGGCTGTGTCATCTCTGAGTCAGTGTGAGGAAAATACCAGGAAGTTTTTCTGCATCAGAAAAACACCATGAGGAAGTTAGATAAGTAAGAAACAATTCACAATCATATGTGACAAGTTATAATTATAATATAGCCTAGGTTTCGTGTCTTGGTTTAGTTCGGCTTCCTCATGATGCTCATTTTCTCACTAACCCCTGTTAAAAACAGCTGTGACTTGGGTTTGAGGTTGTGCAGAATACAGAGTATAGCCTGAGTCTGGCTCTGTGTCAATCAGGCCCGATGACTGAGAAAAGCAGGCAGAGAAACAAGAAGGCCAGATGCCCTAGTTAGAATCACTAAGTGTCAGCTCAGAGGGCAGTCGCTCAGCAAGATTTAAGATGATATTTTAAGGGCTGTGTGCACGCACGAGCGAGCTTGAGCCAAAGTGAAAGCAAGAGGCCATCCATCCACCGGGGGTACACCCTTCACAATTAGTAGCTGACTCCCCAAATTTTACATGCCAGCAGTTCCATTGTGGATCCTTTCCTGTTCAAACACGGGTCACCACTCTAAATGCAAGTCTCTTTTGTGCTAAATAACATATTACACTTGAATCTGTTCAGAAAGTAGTTAAGGTAGCAGTATGGTAACCTCACCTGTGTAGCTATCACATACTGTCAGTTATGTCTTTTCACGTAAACATTTGTTGAATTGCTACAAAACATCAGCAGTTGCATGTCATTTTCTCACAGAGAGGAGAAAATCTGCTCAGGCCTTTTAGAAAAGGTCTTGCAAACATTAAAGGATAATTGTAGTTTATTACAACTTGGACTTTATTTTGGTAGACAACAAAGCGACAAGTATATGTATGTGTATAAGATGTTTCAGTGTATTAAATGACTTAGTCCTTTATTATTAAATCTACTTTCTTTAATGAATATAACTCGTCAGCTGAACACCCACAAATATGGATATTTTGTTACATAAAAACATGTTGTGAATTTTGTAAATGATTACATCTATCTTTTTCCAATAAATGTTTACTTCTGGACCTTACAATGCTCTGGAGTTATTGGAAATGTTTGGATCACACGAATCGGAAACAATCCTACGCAGCCACTACAGATATCTAATTCTACAAATAGTATAATACTAAGAATATTAGCCTGATCTTTATCTGACCATGTGCAGAAATACCGAGTTCAAACTGAATGTGGCCTATTAAGTATCAGTAAGTGTGTTATTATGGTTTTAGTTCTACATGTTTAGTTATACATGTGCAAATCTAATTTACAACCACAAAGCAGACAAATGCTGGCGCATCGCCTCTGATCTTTGGCGGGGTCCCAGGTTGGAAATCACCGATCTAAACAACCTAATATGAAGGTAAAACCAAAAGTGACACCCTTAATGTCAGCAATAGTCCTTCATTGTACGGGAAAACTGTGAATACAAATCTACAGCACATGCGGCAGGTCAAAGTTGAACCAGGAAATCAGGCCTATATATGGATGTTGCTGCTTCTCAAAATCTCAGCAATTTCTTGCCTGTATACAATGTTTATCATAACCAATAGAAACAATGGCCAAACTTATGGAAATAAGATCTATTTTGTAATAAACCATACTAATGCTTTGAACTACTATGGGGTCTCCTCGTTCAGAAATCTAAACTAAAGTATTGAAATGACACTCTTCTCTCAATAACCGATAGCATGGACCTGAAAGCAGCACAGGTGGCCTCCGAAGAAGTGACAATTTTGCAGATGCCGTATGATTCATCTACCCCAGAGGAATTGAACGTGTTTTGCATATTGAACACTTCATGGTTTTTGTTAATACGATGTTGTCACAAACGAAATCATGAACCTTCTTCTTTAAAGGCAGTTTTTTTTAACAGCGGTTGTTCTGAGTAATGACGCGGTGCTCTCTGAATCAGAGACGGCACAGCAGGTCAGACACCAGGCAGTGAAGTGAAGCTGAACTGTGCAAAACAAGCAAGCCGGATGATGCCATTCATTAATGGGAACATCGGTGCACACTGAGGAGTGGAGCTGAGAGGAGGTCCCTTAGGATGCGAGAGAGAGAGAGAGAGCCAGACAGAGATGGAGAGCGAGGGGAGGAAAGAGGGAGGGATGAGGTGGAGGAGAATTCAGCGAGGGGCTTACTGCCAGACCTTTACAACTCCTTCATTACTGAAGCAGTGCAAAGGGAGAGCAGGGCCAATGCCTGCGCAGAAAGGAACACACACACAGAGGCAGCCACGTACGTCTGCACACGAGTAAGACAGAGCGGGTGCGTAGTCGACCTGCAGCCTTCAGGATATGATGAAGTAAGGATTTATTTTCCCCCTGCTCTGATTTCTACCTCCTCCTCAGAGCGAGGCAGGTGTCTGTGGAGTGAATCTCCACTGGATGGTTGAGGCCGGGCACAAAGGCTTTCTCCCACCGAATAAGAGAACATAATGAACAAGATCACCTCTACCCCATTCACATGAGCAATTTTATGAAAGAATATTAAAAAAATATGCATGGTTAAATCTGTGGGTTAGAAGGTTGGTGTTAGGAATGTGTTTTCTGTTGAGTCAAAATAATAGAAACTTTGTTTGAAATAGAGAACCAGGTAACAAGTAGATAAATAGCAATATTACAGCTGTCAATCATTGAAAATATTTAATCACGTTTAATTGCATGATTGTCCATAATTAATCGCAAATTAATCACATTTTTTATCTGTTCAAAATGTACCTTAAAGAGAGATTCGTCAAGTATTTAATACTGTTATCAACATGGGAGTGGGCAAATATACTGCTTTAGGCAAATGTATGTTTATATTTATTACTGGAAATCAACAAACAATGACAAATATTGTCCAGAAACCCTCACAGGTACTGCATTTAGCATGAAAAAATATGCTCAAATCATAACATGACAAACTGCAGTCCAACAGGCAACAGCACCTGTCAGTGTATCAGTGTGCTGACTTGACTATTACTTGCCACAAAACTGCAAGTGATTATCATAAAGTGGGCATGTCTGTAAAGGGGAGACTCGTGGGTACCCATAGAACCCATTTTCATTCACATATCTGGAGGTCAGAAGTCAAGAGACCCCTTTGAAAATGGCCAGTTTTTCTGCGCCTTTCTAGTTTCATATGATACCGGTATCTTCACTCTAGCTTTAAAACTGAGCTCGCCACAACCTAAAAATCGCAAGTTGCATTAATGTGTTAAAGAAATTAGTGGTGTCAAACGAATTTGCATTAATATTTGCGTTACCTTTGACAGCCCTAAAAATATATATATCTGACCAATAAGGATTAGAGCAGAGATTGTACAGAGCGGTGTACTAACAGTACATGCATGCCAATTATATAAATACAAAATCCACTAGGGTTTTTTGTGCAACTCTGAAAAATGTGTTTCAATGCAATGAACAAAACAGCAAACAAAAAATAGAGTTCACAATGTGCCTTGATGAATTTATTCTCAATTAATAAATGGGCAAAACAGGCCGTTCTGGGAACAAGTTATGAGCCAGATTATTATGAATCATGGGTTTGATTATTTGGTGGACACAACCCGATATAGACACTGTAGTCTACAGCTGCTGCTGTCAAAGCTGGACTGGACTGTTTCAGTATCCTTCACTTGCTGCATTTCATCCAATTGTGGCCGTCAATATTCATAAGTCAACTCAGCTCTATACGGCCAATCATCGTGACAATCAGAGTGACTGTGAGACAGAGCAGACAGAGAGCAGCACGTGGTGACAAAGAAATATCTTGAAGAAAAATAAAGAAAAGTTCATGGCGTTCATGAAAGCAACTGTACTTAAAAACATGACCAGAAAAAAACATATGGCTAATTTCTGTCACGTAAGAGAGAGAGAGAAAGACAAGAGGCTGTTTTAAACCCCAAATATACACCACAGCACTGTAGAAACTTTTCTTAAACTACCCATTATTTGTCATTACTTTATCTCAGTTCTCCAGGAAATCACCACCACGCACGCACGTGCTCGCGAGATAAAGAGAGAGGCACATGACATGCAACAAAGGTCCCAAGGCCGGATTCAAACCCAGGACGTTGCAGTTCTATGGAATGCGCTGTATCTACAACCTAAAACTACAATAAAGTGCCACCATGTATGTGCAGCATGTGTTATGTTTATTGTTTTTACGCTGCTCTTATTGTTGTTTGCTTGTATTCTATTTTTATTATGGATATGTTCAGCACTTTGGTCAACTGCGGTTGTTTTTAAACGTGCTATGTAAATAAAGTTTGACTTGACTATTTGTTTTAAGTTATATATTAGCATGCTTTTCCAACAAAAAAATAAGTCACAATTGCACTTACTCAATATACTAATACAATAAACATTTTCAATAGAAAAAGTTGGCTAAAATAAAACCTTTTGGTTACATTATAACTGCATTGCCTTATTAATCAATGTCAGCTATTTCATGTTCAGTTAACAGACTTTCCCAGTAACTGCACTTGGCTCTTCTTCAGACTGCACCTGCAATTTTGGAGACACTCTACCACTGATAACATTTTATCTCAACTGTTTTGGCTTCAATAAACCGAGATTAGAGGTTTTTGAGGTGTGCATCTTACCGTTTAGACGATTCGCTACAACTTGATTCAAAAACAATAAACGGAAATTTGTAAAAAAATGTAATCAGACCTCAACTTAGATTCAAAGCAGATTCAATTAACTTATGATAACATTCCAATTAAACTCAGATTTGATAAAGAAGAAAGTCTAATTTTCAATTATACATTACTTAAAGTGTGATTTTCACTGGCAGTAAAACATTTTGTCTGGCAGTTCCTCACATTTAATTTCAGACACTAAACAGATAATAGCCTCAAAATGACGTCTGCTGTGTACCAACAATAGTACACGATGGGCAGTGATACAAGGGGCTCATTTTGTGGATGATTTGGTTTGGATCTGTTGTTGCATTGTATCTCTATCTTAGGCTTTCACTTTGGAAACCTACTATGAGTACTTTATCACTGAGGGTTTTAGTATGTAAAGTAGCTAGGCTAAATAAAATAGATTTTTATGCATCATTTCCCATCCAGCAAAGCGAAGGCACGTTGAACTACAGCATGAATGCACAATAAAAAGCTCCATCAAGATGGCAGGAACCACACTGGCTTTGGTAGGAGGTGATGTGTGGTAACACTAATGATAGGTATAGACCGTTTCGACGGAATTGCGTTGCTAGGCAACAGCTTGGGTCCATGTTTACTTCCTGTCAGCTTATGTCATTCACGTGCACTGCAACAGCGAATAAACTGGGACACATTTGGACTGTTTACAACTGGGAAACGGTCTATAGGAGTCTGGCAACATTTTCTCCACTAAGCCAAGGAAACCTGCACATTAATTGCAGTACCAGATTGGCTGCCGATGACTGCTCTGACAATTTTTTAAGTGCTATATAACGAACTAGAAGAAAAGTTAATAGAATACTTTTGATGAAATGGGTAAACTAAAAGAAATTCTATCAAAAATGATAAGGTTTTTTTGACCAGGTGATCCTCTACAACCAATATAATTATTTTTTTATCTTTGTTTATTTAAAGTTACCTTTTTGTGAGCCTGTATGGTGCTATGACTGTAGCTTGCCACACTACACAGTGAGCGATGATAGATTATGACTAGGCCTGTCAAAGTTAACGCGATAATAACGCATTAACCCAAATTTGTTTTAATGCCACTAATTTATTTAACGCATTGATGCAATCAATCTTTAGGAGATTGTAGCGGGCTCAGTTTTAAAGCTAGAAGATACTGGCATCATATGAAACTAGACAATCTAAGGAATCCATTGGTACCAACCATGTCATACTAGCCTGTCAGTAAGGAGGTTAAATAACGCTCCAAACTTGTGCTAAATTTTGGCGAGGAAAAACTGTCATTTTCAAAGAGGTCCCTTGACCTCTGACCTCAAGATATGTGAATGAAAATGGGTTCTATGGGTACCCACGAGTCTCCCCTTTACAAACATGCCCACTTTACGATAATCACATGCAGTTTGGGCCAAGTCATAGTCAAGTCAGCACACTGACAGCTGTTGTTACCTGTTGGGCTTGAGTTTGCAACGTTATGATTTTAGCATATTTTTTATGCTAAATGCAGTACCTCTGAGGGTTTCTGGACAATATTTGTCATTGTTTTGTGTTGTTTATTGATTTTCTAATAATAATTATATACATACATTTGTATAAAGCAAGCATATTTTCCCAATCCCATGTTGATAAGAGTATTAAATACTTGACAAATCTCTCTTTAAGGTACATTTTGAACAGATAAAAAATGTGATTAATTTGCGATTAATTATGGACAATCATGCAATTAAACGCGATAGTATTAAATACTTCATACATTTTTTGAACCGATAATAAATATGCAATTAATCACAATAAATATTTTAATAGATTGACAGCCCTAATTATGACAGACCAATTTCAACAGTGAACTTTCTTCCGCGTGTTTTAAAATACTAAACATAACACTTAACAAAAGACTTGACTTGTAAGATAGGCATCCATAGCAACTAGGAAGTGACTTCCTACTGACACAAACCTGTTTTCTGAACTTACAAATCAGTAACCAGTAAGCAACTGCCGTCTCGGTGGACAATGTGACCGACGTTAAGTTCTTCCAAAGTCAAACTGTGTTTAAGAAAACCATGTTATCAGGTGGAACAGTAGGACAAACTTATTGCAGCCACACTAACTTGAACTAGTTTTACTCTAGCTGGCTTTATTCAAGCTTTACTTCATATATTAAGATGTTCCATTCCAAGATTTCCCAAGACTTCCTCCCTCCCTCCTACCACAAGACAACAACCACTGTGTCAGTTGTAAACACAAGGGCAAAGGGTCACTACTCGTTCATGCCTTTTCTAATTACCTTTGTTGCGCGCTACACTGAGGCTAATTTACAACTGATTTTCATGCTTCCTCAAGAGTCTTTTTATACCCAGAGACACTGTGGTTGTCTAACCACCCAGCTTTCCCTTCTCTGCTAGTCAAAGGTTAACATGAGTTCAAGGAGGTTGCGTCACATCACAACCAGAAAGCCTTGTATTCCAGTCACATACACACACACACAGAAAAAAAGAAACTTCACATTTGACCACCGAGCAAACACTCAAAATATTCAAAGCCATTTAATCCCAGGAGAAAGAGGCAAGGGAGAGAAGGAAGGACAGAAAAGCAGAATAAAAGAGCATACTTTAAATTCAGACCTACTGACAGTTTGGGCTGGCAGCGTTCCCACATGCTCCTGACACTCTCAATCCAAGTACAACTCCCTCCTCCCCCCTCCTGTCCCAGCTCCTCCCACGCCTCCTCCTTCACTGAGTCCTCCCCTTCCGCCTGCAGCAAAGATCGCCTGACTTCCTGTTTACCTCTGACCCCTAGTTATCCCCCGCCCTTATCTGGCAGGCCACCAAACAGACAGGCTGATGAGGCCGGATGCAAACAGTCAGAACACTTGACATAGCGAGCAAACCAGAGAGGGAGAGGGAGGGGGAGAGAGAGAGAGAGAGAGAGGGTTGTGTATGGATGTTGGGGGAGGTGATCAGGCAAAGTGTGTGAATGAGACAGCCTATCACCATATGACCAGAGAAGCAGCAGGTTTCCCAGGGGTGTGTGTGTGTGGGAGAGCAAACTGTGCGTGTGTGGCGCATGTGGGGTGAGGGCTGGGGTGACGCATGGTGTCAAATTTCAGGGCTGATTATGGCATTGCCTGCCCAGTCTGGTCAGCTAGCAGTTATATAAACCTCAGAGAGGTCAGGAAAGCAACAAAGCTAGCATATCACACATAAACGTGTTGCCAACCATGCTGTCAAGCGCACACAGATATCCTAAGTTGCTTACTCGTAATACATCTCAGAGGCCGAGGCAGGGTAGAGAGGGGTGAGCAGTGATACCCAGTCAGATGATAAATCTAAACCAGCAATGCAGGCAGGCGGGCAGGGAGGAGGAGGCACCTGCTCCGTGTCACTGCCGAGGGCCTGTAGTGGCCATCAGTCCCCACTTCCATCTTTCCAAAAATGCAAAGCCAATCATTAAGAATACATGTATCATGTAAAGAAAATAGGGGTTAGGCCTGCACGATTTTGTAAAAATATCTAATTGCGATTATTTTGACTGATATTGCAATTGTGATATGATTTGCGATATAAGACAGTATGATCATTTTTAGGGATGCACCGATACTGGATCGAATAACGGGCCGATACTGACTCAAATAGCTGGATTGGATATCGGTGACAATGGGGCCGATATATTTAGATTAAATTATATGCTTGTACACCATATACATTATAGACTGGAATTTTAATTCCTGTTTAAGTTTTGACCAAGAGACCCTAATCATTTGTACGTCATTCTCATTTTCATTGCAAAACATAATGAAATGATTATGGTGTGATGAATGGTGTGAAGATGTTTTCTTAAGTCTGTAGAATACGATGTGTAGGCCCGGACATCACTGCAGCATCACCATATTTAATTTAAAATGCTATTTTGACACACATTTCACCTTTAACAAATTTTGCAATTTCCTCCTCATCCTGCGATTTGAAAATTGCAGTTGGCCATATTGCGATTTCAATTGAATTTCAATTAATTGTGCAGCCCTAATAAGGATACAAATTTACCAGAACAGATTATAATGCAGTGAGGCTGATACGGAAACACCTGGCTTTGCAAGAGAAAGCAATGCTAAGTGGCAACATATACCCCTTTAACACCGAGGACTCAACCGGGGTTGATTGTGTGTCTAAAAGGGTTAACCCGCGCTGACCGACTCGGCTTCGCGATGCAGGTCGAGAGCTGGGTTGGACCAGGGTCGATTTCAATGTGAACGGCACGCACCAGGGTCGCTTACAGCGGGGTAGGACAAATCTATTTGGTTGCAAATAGAGGCGCACTGTCATGACGCAATTGTCACAGGGTGCCATAGTAAACGGTGCGACGGCAGCAGGAATGATTTCAGATACATTGGAGGTGAACAACAGATGATTTGAACAACATGGATATGTGTCAGGACTTTGAGGTAGGGGGGTTCCTGGCTGTCCGCGGTTAGGAAGAAAACAGCGGTAGATGACCGGGATTGTAAAGGACAACGTGTGTATACGAACATAACAAGGCTGCTGAATGAGAGAGGCATCCATACACAGAAACAGCAACACATCGTGTAAGCAGACCGCCTCACGGAACAGCCAGCTGTGAGCGCATCTGTTTTCAAAGCATGTTTGCACATGTTCTATTTGTAACATTACCATTTTTAACTTTTTAAAATTTCCAAATAAACCTGCAAAAAGATCCATCTGTCACCTGTTCCATCTGTTAACAAACCCAGTCCTAGTTTATTACATTATCGAACAATTAGCAAACTGGACTCATATTATTACATTTTGACATGCTCTTATACATTATCCAACAGTTGCCACATGCCAAGCTGAAAAACTTTAGTAGGACTACTATATGTAGCAAATCTTTGCAGGGATGGTAGAGTGAGTGAAATAAACATTTCAGTCTTCATACATTTCTGTAATCCTTTTGTAAATGTAGCCTATATTATTATATTAGATAGCACAACGTAGTCTAATATATGATAAATGGGTGTCGTAGATGGACAGAGGAAAAAAGGTTTGTGAGTGTTGATTGATAGATGCTGTAAATCTGTATATTGTCTGTCTGTTTTTGCATAAATTAGATACAGATCCACGTAAGATATAACATAGTTTAATCTTTTACAAAGCTCAAAATGCTGTGTGTGCTATATTTACATTGTATTCCAAAAACATGCATCATGCTGTGACATTTTACATTTTTGCACACATTGATGATGCCACCATCATCCCCTCTCTATAGTCCTCTAGATATGTAAACCCCGCCCATTTCCAGCACCTGAGCTAACTGGTATGCATTGATCCTGGGATGTGACCCAGGTCGTATCTGAATTGTCATGACCAGAGATTAACCCGGGTTGACTGGCTTGGTTTGAATTGACAAAAGAAGGAATGAACATGGGTCAGATAACTCTGGTCCGACCCTGGTCATTGGTATGAAAGAGGTAATAGAAAAACTGACAACTGTTCATTTTTCCAGGTCTAGTCTCCATTTTTTTTAATCAATCCTGCGCATCAAATCACCAATACATTCATGGTAGGAGGTAGTAAAGAAATTTAACTGTAGAGCAGCTGCATATAACACCCATTTTAGAGTATCCAGGTTATTGCAGTTCATTTAAACACGTTCTCTGATTTCTTGTGCTAACTACATTTCTCCCATTAACCTGGTTTCTTGTGTGCACAAGGACCACAGTGGGCCATGTCAGTTTTGAATTGAAATGATGGCTCCTTAGGTACCAAAAATCGGGACTGATACCAGGATGCCAAACATCCTCTTTCAGTTTCAGTACGCCTGGAAGGAGTGTTTTGAATGTGCTGCTGTTGCCCCACAAATCTCCAAAACCAGTTTCCTTTTTGCCTTTGGGATTAGTTTAATTTGTACCCATATATAGCTCTATCAAATCCAAATTAAGACACATTAGGATTGTACAAAAAAGGAAGACACAAATCCCCCACTGAAAATCAACCACAACTGAATTTCCAAAGTTGAAACAAGACAATCAAGCTCTCCAGCAATTTTCAAAACTGGGCTGTCCAACGTTTTGCCAGGTAATCCTTGAATGGTAAGGAGAGGGTGATATGGAAAGAAAAATTCAATATGTAATACTGTAGTATGATACATTAAATCTGGAAATCCAATGGTAAACTATTTGCTGTACATCCCATAAGCCCAAAAATGACAAGCCAGCAGTTAGCCAAGGTGTTTAATCTCAAGTTTTTCTTCAAAAGGCAGACTTTCAAATTTGTGCTGTAGCAACTATAGTTGATATCTTCCTTAAAAGAAGTACTGGGTGTGCTCCTTTTCATACACGCGGGGCACAATCCGGCAGGAAGTGATGACGAGTGGCGTTGGAGGAGCGTGCCTCTTAAATAAGAGGGGAAAACCTTTGCCGGAGGGAGGTGGCGTCGCCTTAAACAAAGCATGGATCTGTCAGAGCGACCAAGATTTATTGTGCCATAATTGTTGACGAGATAATGATGCCACAGATAAAAAAAAAAATAGATACCAGCAATAACCTGTTGACTGCTCTGCTATATGGTATTCGCTCATTGTAATAGCATAATGTATAGTACTCCGCTATGTAATACACCCAAATACCCTATTGTGTTTGTGTCAGCATGCGGTTGAGGTAGGCATGCACGCCGCTTTCACCGACTGAATTGAGCGGGGCATCCGGCGTATGTGCAGGCTCTGCCTACTCGGCGCACAACAGGCGTATGCCAGCATGGTAATGGTGCGGACCCATTAACTTCTGCCAACTATGAGCCAATGAAAACAACAGTATGTGGCAATTAGCCAATCAAATTGCAGTGGGGCAACAAGCAATCAGCCCCACATGGCATCACATTTGTGTCATCTGCTTTCATTACTAAAAGCTTTTGGCTTATGCATTGTTGTTTTCCCACACATTTAAAGCACCATTTTAAAATGTTATGATCCAGCAACTGACCTTAAATTGTATTATGATAAATAACAGCAGCAACTGAGTATTTTTCATGCCATGCATTAATCCAGAATTACTGTATATAATTTCTAAATTACTCAGTACCACTAAAACCACACTATTTTCTGTTTGCCTCATTTGCCCCAAATGACCCATTGCCTCTATAAATCACTAGACAGAATAATCATTTGTTTTGACTAATCCATATTGACGTAACTAGCTGAATAACTATCCAGTAACCAGACAAGATACTTTATCATGTGAAAAACATGTTAATCCAATACTGCCACAAAGCAGTCCCAATCACAGAGTGCACAAAGGTCTATTTCAACCTACACATCTCACAATTATTTTTTATTTTAACATGCACAGAGATTTCCCAGACGTCTGTCTTGACTACACACAGCATAAAGACTTACTGCTGACTCACATGAGTACACGTAAGCATTACGAACTGGTATCCAGCTCAGAGGGGTCTCATTAGAGTGCTTGATGCCTGTAAGCTTGAACTACCTCCTCAGAGAAAGCCCCTTGCAGCCCCATAAATGCTGCTGAAATGATTCATGGGACAGGCTGGAGTTCTACACACATCTGTTCATTTGAATTTAGGTCCATTGCAACAGGGCCTAAGACCTTATTTTTACTCAATTTGACTTTTGAATTTGGCAACCTGGGACAACTGTTCAATCTTGAACCCCGGGTGCTCATCACAGCTGCAGCTGACCATTACAAACATTGGAAATCCTAATTAGCCACATTCACTGCGGGGGAGTGCAGAGTGGGCAGCTAGCCCCTGATGCCTTGCCTGTTCAGCAAACACACTATCAGCGGGCTCTTCACACATCGGTGCACATGAATAGCACAGTCAGCCTGTAAGCATCAACATGGGGCTGGATGTTGACACAGACGGGGAGAGGCTCATTCGTACGGCTGTGGTTCATGGCCTCATTTCAATCAAGGACCTTTTGCAGATGGGCAAATGGCCGGCCTTACCAGAGCTCATCCACACAGGCCACCCGTTTTGTTGTCACCTGCTGCCTGTTGGGGGATAGCCGAGGCAGTACTCGACACACAGGTCGTGTCATGGCTTGTCATGGGCATACGTTTGGTTTCAGAAGTGGAGGGCGGGGGGGCATAATTGGTCTGCTGCCAGTAATTTAAATGAGTCACTCAAACTGTTACTGTAAAATGGTAATCATTCATGTGTTTATTACACTAGGGTGTGCAGAAACCGAAAATGTGGGGTTGGTAAGATAATGCCAAACAGTCTGTATTGTCTGGGGCTGACCCGAATGCTTTGAAGCTTCGACCTTTTCCATGGTATTCGTCCTCCAAATCACTATTCAAATGCTCCATTTTTTATTTATTATTATTTTTTTAATTATATATATATATATATATATATATATATATAGTATGTAATATGTAAGGGATAATGTACAACGAGCCGGTTATTGTTGTGAAAGAAACCCCGGCGGAGGGGTCTGTCATCGCCCTGAAGGTTTCTTTCACAACAATGACCTACTAGCTGTACATTATCCCACTTATTACACGGCTACTTACTTAAGAAATCAATAATTTGACACAAAAACGGTCCACCAGAGTCCGACATCAGAACTGCGCCCATAGCAACGGTCTGTTATACATAGCAACGGTCCGCTATAAAGAAATAACAGACCGCAGAACGCCATGATTAACCACCAGGCACTGAAACGGGGGAGATGGAGACAGACCGACAGAAGAACATGTCAGTCTGCCCCGCTGCGCTGATCCGCAAAGCTTCAAATAACTTTGAATATTGCTCACTCACTCAATTTGTTTGGGATAGCCCTAATAAATTGTGTGTTTTCTGTTTAAAAAGTACAAATGTCAGAAGATAGCAAGTAGGCTTACTACTCATCCATCTTTTAAGTAGTTACGTAAGGAATAATCCCACAACATTATTCATTATTTATATTCAACATCAGTTATTAGTAGTTTTTCTCAGACAGATATCGCTGTTTGTTGCGTTTACAGGTATGCGTCTGTACAGTAGTGCTGCAGCGGCATTGAAACGGGGGAGATGGAGACAGACAGAGGAACATTACTCGAATATCGGTGAGTAATATTTCGAATCAGATATTACTCACCGAAGCTTCAAAGCTCAAAAAATGGTCTTCGGGCCAGCCCTAGTGTAGTCAGTGGCATGAGAGACTCAGCTCCGTCAGTAATGGGACATGGAAAACACACTTGTGGAAAAATGCGTGAATTTTCCACATGTGCGTGTTTCTAGTTTGAGATAATCTGTTTGTGCTGTACTCAACAAAATATGTTTAATTGTTGGTAAAACATATGTCGTTTTTGTAACAACATTGCTGTAATCTGAAAAAAGAGTGATCAAAAAGGAATACATGGATGTGTTGAAATGCAAAACCATGATGAAACATCTGTTGCTTCTGCTGCTAGTCATGTGTCACTCGTGGGCCAAGAGGCTGTGTGGATGCTGCTAGGTTACTCGCCAACTGAGGTCCAGGAACCGCCTGAAGCCTGTTACAGCCAGCTAATGCATTCTCCCAACCTCCCCCTCTGCTTCTCTTCTCTCTCTCTCTCTCTCTCTCGTGCTCTTCCTCTCTGTCTCTTTCTTTCCTAAGCTCTCCTTCTTTTTTCCATTCGCTACTGCCCTCTCCATCCCCCAAACCCCCTCCCCCTCCCTCAAGTGCTAACCACTCTCCTCCACCACACTCTTCTCTTCCCGCCCGCTCTCTCACATGTGCACATGCACTCACACACACACACACACACACACACACACAGACACTGTGGCAGCTACCACAACAGCGTGCAACCTCCCCCACACTCCATGGAGGCAGTGTGCAAGTGCCTCTGGCTTGCCCTGACCCACATCTTGATATAGCCCTAAGTATGCTTACAGCTAAGTCCTGAAGACACTCCTGCCACTCTTAGCCTAATCAGGCCTGACCTGCTGTCGGCACACTGGGCAGATAGACAGGCCCGGCTGCGCAGACCATTATCATTTTCAGAAGGCTTTCAGATGGCCCAAGGTACCGCCTCTCTCCACCTTCCCCCCTCTCTCTCCACCACTGATTGCAGGTTTCCTACTAGACAGGCGAATGGTCTATCTGGGATAGTTAGTTAAACATTACACAAGTGGCTAGTTTCAGTGCCATGCTACGCTAGGATAAATTCTCTTAATGTCAGTAACAAAATGTTCTCCTTTAGTAAAGCAGAAATACACTCACCGGCCACTTTATTAGGCACACCTGTTCAATTGCTTGTTAACACAAATAGCTAATCAGCCAATCACATGGCAGCAACTCAATGCATTTAGGCATCTAGAGGTGGTGAAGACGACTTGCTGAAGTTCAAACCGAGCATCAGAATGGGGAAGAAAGGGGATTTAAGTGACTTTGAACGTGGCATGGTTGTTGGTGCCAGACGGGCTGGTCTGAGTATTTCAAAAACTGCTGATCTACTGGGATTTTCACGCACAACCATCTCTAGGGTTTACAGAGAATGGTCCGAAAAAGAGAAAATATCCAGTGAGAGGCAGTTGTGTGTGGACGAAAATGCCTCGTTGATGTCAGAGGTCAGAGGAGAATGGGCAGAGTGGTTCGAGATGATAGAAAGGCAACAGTAACTCAAATAACCACTCGTTACAACCAAGGTATGCAGAATACCATCTCTGAACGCACAACACGTCCAACCTTGAAGCAGATGGGCTACAGCAGCAGAAGACCACCCGGTACTAGCACCGGCCACTTTATTAGGTACACTGTGTACCTAATAAAGTGGCCGGTGAGTGTATGTGCAAATATATCATCTAATTAATTTCACCGTCCTCCAATTCCACTCATTAAACTATACTGAGAAGAAATTGGGGTAAAGAGCAGAGTGCATAATGCCGTATGGATATAAATTAGAGTAGGACAAAAAGCATATTGCATTCAGAGGGATGCTCTGCTACAGCGTGGCTAAAAAATATACTGCCATGCATGTGCTTAAAAACAGACAAATGAATGATTTCATATTTTATAAGAACCAAAAAGTTACCTTTTCTTCCTTGTACTCAACAGGCGCTGGTTTCCTGTTCTCACATCCCCCCTCCTGGCTGGAATCGACCCAGGAACAGTTGGAGTCATCCTGTTGGCTGAGAGCAGCCTCCAGCTGCGGCAGTAGGTCAGGCAGGAGGTCAGGAGGCTCCAGGTCCTCCAAGTCTCCATCCTGAGCCTCTGATGGCAGGAGATTGTCTCCCAACGCTTGGTATCCATTAGTGTTGATGGCCCCGCAGCTCGGAGGCTGCTCAGAGGGCAGCTGGCTGGCCAGGCTGGAGAAGCAGTTCATAGACTCGCCAAACATCTCGGATGACTTGCAGTTTCCCTGTGTTTCTCGGAGCGCCCGGAAAGGACATTCCTCCTCCTGGCTAACTGGGGTACTCATGACTGCTGCGGATGGAAACTGACATACTGTCGCCGAGAGCTCAGGCACTGTAGAAGCGAGGGGTGCAGTGGCAGTGGTGGTGGTGGGCATAGACACTGAGGCTGTGGACAAAGACTGCTGACTGAGACTGGGTATTTCTGGCTCTCCAGGGTAGGCAGGGTACTGAGCAGCTTGGAAAGCAGCAGCAGAACTGACTGAGCATGTGGGCAGGGAGTGAACCATAGATGAAGAATGCATTGGGAAGGGCAGGGTAGGGGCTTCCAGTCCTGATCCAGAGAATGCTTGATCTCCTCTCCTCAACTGGTAGCTACCCTGCTGCTGCTGCTGTGGCTGCAAGCAAGTCCCACTCAGCGAAGCATTTTGACCATCCAAATAAGACTTGCTTGGCATAACCCTTGAATGGAACCTTGGTCCTCCTACAGTAAGTTGGTGCTGAGTATGGTGACCTTGCTGTTGGCTCTGAGATTGACCTCCCTGGTGGAAGGAGAAGTTGTGATGCTGCTGTTGCTGCAGGGACATAGCCTGTGGGTTAATTTGTTGGTGCTGACGCTGGTTTAACAGCTGTTGCTGATGACTTTGCTGCTGTTGTTGCAGCTGCTGCTGCTGCTGCTGCTGCATTCTGTGCTGCTGCTCCTGTTGTTGTTGATGACATGGGTGGTGTTGTTGCTGCTGTGTTTGTTGTTGTCGGACATGAAGTTGCTGGTTGTGCAGTTGTTGCTGCTGCTGATGACAAAGCTGTTGTTGCTGTTGAGATAAGGGGTGGTACATATTCCCGTTCTGGTCTTGGTCGCTCCACATTGGACTGCTACTGTTACAGAACAGCCCATTGGATTGAGGTGCTTGGCTTATGGCAGCATTATGGTACTGGCCATGTTGGTCTGCAATCATGCCACCACCTCCACCACCACCACCTGGGCCCCCAGGACCAGAAAAAGGCTGCCCCATAGGGGCCTGTGCCTTAATGCCAATGTAGTGACTCATCTGCTGACTGTAAGCAGGCATGGCTTGTTGGGTGGCAACTGGTGGCATTACGTCTTGGTGCTTCCCCGGGTCTAGAGGCTCAACTTGGAGGGGCTCAAAGTCAGCGGTGAGGTTTAGCTCGTCCACAAGCGATGGCGCTGTGGGGAAGACATCCTCGTCCAGCCCGTCCAAACCTCCAACAAAGAGGGTGGGGTCACTAAAGAAGTCCATGGCAGAGCCCGGAGCGCGACTGGAACCTTTGGAACTCCACTGGATCCAAGCTGGTCCCAATGAGCCTCGCTGTGAGCTACAGCATGTCCATTATATTGTGGCCCTTTCCAACAACAGAGGGGAGAAAAAATAAAATACAACATTAATATGAGAAGATGGAGACTGTGTGTAATGTAAGGTCTAGATGAAGATCAGATCACAGTTTGCAAACAAACTACAAGTTACTCATTAAAATCAGCAGAATTCCCACCACACACATAAATAAAACACTTTCAGGCTGAGATGACATGACCTTTCCCACCAAATCTACTTTTATCATCCTTTTCATCATCAGTGATACATGCTTGTAGGCTAGTAGAATTGCATGACCATCCAGTGTCCAAAAAAAGGTTTCAAAAGCCAGGTAATGGCTAGGTCAGAAGGGTCTGGAGGAAATTTGGTACCGTTAATTACCCATCAGCGCTGCCTTTCATGTGTGTAGCAAAGCAGCTGGTGCAAACCAACCGCCAGCACCAGCAGGTGCCTCTTCCTGTACCCCCTCCCCTTTCACACACACAAACGCACCACCACCCCCCCACCCCCACAACCAATGAAGCAGCCTGCCCTGCTACTGCAGAGTGTGTGGGAGGTGCAGACAGCTGATAGAATTTCAACAGCTAGGGACAGAGGAGGCAGAGGAGGTTCATTGAGCGTGTGTGTGTGTGTGTGTGTGTGTGTGTGCGCGAGTGCGTGTGTTCCGCAACCACAGAGCAGCGGAAGATGGCAGAAGCTTACCCAGGTCAGTCATTATGTGCTGACTTGCTATGCACACAGGCAGGCACACAAGAGCACAAACAAGCACAGCCATTTCTCCAGTATAAATATAACTTATTGTTTCATTGGCCAACATATTATTTCAAATGACAGCCAACATGAAGGAAAGTGGTATTTTCAGTATACCATTCTCTTAAATACACTGGGTGTTGATGACATAACTGTGACAGCCTCAACTACTGCACATGTGATATGTAATCATAGGCCGAATAAATCACGAAAAGTTACTTATGTAATGAGTACATAAATAAGACTGCCTGCAATGGTGGGCATCATGCCCATTTGCAATGGTAAATTCATACATAAGTGGCTAAACTTCCTTAAATCCCAATATACTGTACAACCTCAGCCAACATACTGTATTTGTACAGTCTGCGAGTGAATTTGAAAACGTAAATACTGTCAGGATTCTGAGTTGTTACACTAAAACGGGATTCTAATTGGCAACTTTTCAACATTTAGGCTATGATGTTAAAAGGTGATTTTGCTTAGGTGTGTGTAATGTCACACCTGACATTAGTACGTTTAATATCCAACAGTCCATTCAGAATGTGGTAAAGTATTTCAAATTACCAAAAGACATGAAACCAAAGTTAAATCACAAACTGAACAAACAGAGGTAGGAAAAGGCTCTAGCAATATCACAGCATACAGTTATTTCTCTGGCTCACTGTCATGCCACCAGGCACGCACCATAGCCAATATAGGCCTATTATCGCTCTCCCCACACCAACCACTGTCAACAGGTCACAATACAAATCTGTTCACACAAGCATTAAGCCATTCCTGTCAGTTTGGGTGGTGCCTCCGACTTCAGGTTCACTCCAGTGCTTTACTATCCTGTTTATTAGGTAATCATGTCATGATCCTGAAATGTGACATTCTCACTTAATTTTTTTAAGCTTCTTTCGATGCCTCTCTCTTAAGGCCCTCCTTGATGATTTGTCTCTCACGCTGTCAACAAGTAAAACAGGAGGCTTGTGAAATCACTGTCTGAGAAGAGAGACTATTTAAGTACAATAAAAAAAACTTTTCCCAGCCATACTCAAGTGATAATTACACCACCTCTAACCATAATAAAAGGTGTTTTAAAGTATGTACTTGGGTTTCTGATGATGATGAGCTACTCATTTAAAGCTGCAGTCGGTAGAAATGGAGCAAATATGATTAAAAAAAGTTATTTTTATAAAACGGTCACTATATCCTGACAGTAGTGCCTTAGACGGGTAATCTGAAAAAAGAATCACGTGCCTCTGTGGCCCCCGGTGCTCCTAATGGCATCTGCAAGATTTCCCAGAGAACAGGAGCCTGCCGTCTATGAGCCGGCTGTCAATCATTCGCGAACTCTGACCAAGCGGTCAAACTAGGCAGTGCTGATCAAATATGAATCAATATTCTGTTACTGAAATGCCTATTTCTCGCCTGAATTGTTTTCAGAATCATCTTGTAGTGTACTGTTTTGCTGTAAAATGATAAAGTTTGTGACCCGGCAGCCATGTTGAGATCAGTTGAGGAAATACCAAGCACCGCCCACCAGCCGGAGCACAGCTAATGGGAACGCTCTCTCTCTCTGAGATGACCTGTGATTGGCCAAAGTCTCCCATCACCGGCTATATTTTTTAAAGCCTGAAAACAGAGCCATGAGGAGGTGCAGAAGTCTAGTTTGCTCTCAAAACACTTGAATTACAATATGCTGAAAGGTTATTATGGAATTATTTCCCAAGGATGTAAAAAACTAAGATGTACACTAATATATTTTGGATGACACTAAAGAGTTTGTGCCAAACACGAGAATAAATCAAGTGTGCTTGTCATTTATTGAACACAAAAAAACACATATGTAATGAAAATTAAACTAATTTGTGTCATTTGAAATGATTTCCAGCAGATATTATCTTGTTGGTGACATTCAAAGCAAGTCTGAGACACAGCCATATAGCTACCAAAGTTGAATGATGAGTAGTTATGAGCTATTATGTAGTCATATTATCTATATGTATCTATTTCTTTATATTAATCATGTCTTTAGGTGGAGGCTTCAGATAAACCCAGTGTTTTTTTTTTTGCCTCTTCCTGCACTGTATATTATTTTATTTGTTTTGTTATGTCGTGTAGTCTTAAATTGTGCAAAATAAATAAACAAACAAATGAGGCGAAGCAGGCAATCAATTCAAACTGGATTTACTGAGCTGGCAGCCATGTTGAGATCAGTTGAGGAAATACCAAGCACCGCCCATCAGCCGTGCACAGCCAATAGGAACACTCAACAGGAACACTCTCTCTCTGAAATGACCCGTGATCAGCCAAAGTCTCCCGTCAAACGTTATGCCTACTGAAGCTTTAACATGTGCACTAATAACTTTGGATGACACAAAAGAGTTTGTGCCAAACAGGAGAATAAATCAAGTGTGCTTGTCATTTGAACACAAAAATAAACTAATTTGTCATTGAATTCAGTCATTGAAATGATTTCCAGCACAGATATTATCTTCTTGGGTTGGTGACATTCAAAGGAAGTCTGAGACACAGCCATATAGCTACCAAAGTTGACTGATGAGGCGAAGTAAGCGGTCAATTCAAATTGGATTTACAACAGTAAACTGGAGGTAAAAGCTGTATAAAAACTGCAGTGTGATGGGTTTGAAGAATTATACACCCTATCTTCCCCCATGTGCCATGCAGCATGTTCCCACTGGTAACCTTTAAACACCTCCCAATCTGGCCCTGAGACACAGACCAGTCCCCCCTCACCCTTATAGTCACCTTCCAGCTGTTTCCTCCACAATCATGACGTGGTAAGTCCCATCCAAGCCACGTGTTACTCTCATGTCTAATATCAACAACAGAACTGTGTACACAACTCCACCGAGGTCGCCATTGAATCCTGGAAACATCCAATTCTGCTGCACCTCAAACAGTCAAAACAGCATCAAACCAACAAGTTGTAGGCTGGCTAGCACACGCGTCAAGCTACTAGCCACGTTGGGAACAAAAGTTAGCCAAAGGGCGCATTTAATTGGACTCCAGACTTGTTTTAATTGGTCGCCTACACTTTGTTAAGTTACGCACGACCGCGCAAAACGTTCGTCAACACGTTTTCCAAAGCTTTAATAAGTTTAATACGGAGTCTTTAGCTCTCATTTTATTACCAGACACCACCGGGGCTCACCTCTGAAGTCCCAGCATCCTCCTCTTCTTCATCTTCAGCCCAGCAGCAGCAATGGATGGCTTCGGCTCCTGAACGCAGCGTTTTATAAACGATGTGTAGTTTTATAGATATTAATAAAGCAAGTGGAAGCTAAATGAGTGTCGCTACTTGGGGTGCATTTGATTATTTTAGTTTTAAATTGGGTTGTTGGGAGCTGGTCACACGTGTTTCCTATAAACCTCCACTTTGGGAAAAACCACAGGATTCAAAAAGGTGTCGTGACGCTTCACACTGAGAGAAGAGGAGGAGGGAGGAGGGAGGAGAGGGAGGAGGAGATGGATGGAGAGGTCGACAGTAATGGTGTCCATGATAATACAACTAGTTACGCACCGACTTTCGTTTTAATTCTTACAAAAACCGACGTATTGGCCACATGTAAGAAGTGCGGCGCTGACTGAGGTCGCTGTCAGTTCAGGACCACTTTACGCATCAATTTACGCGTCAAAACTGTGAGAAAAGTAGGATGTCATTTGCTTTTCTTACATGCAAACTTACGCAAAACTAACGCGGACAAGTTTTTGGTCAAGTCTTATTTTCTACCGGTAGGATACCCACTAAAAAGCACGGCTGCTCGGTCGGTGTCATCAGACAGCTGAGCCTCCTCACTGACTGACTCACTGTCAGCTATTTGACAGCTCCCTTTTTGCCTTGAATGAAACTGGGTCTGAAACACACACAAAAACACACGAAGAAGGTGTGTTTTTTCTCACCTGAAACGAACCCCCAACAAAGTGCACCTCCTTAGCGGTCCACGTAGAGAGAGAGAGTAGTGTTATTATCGGGTTGAAGTTGTGACTGTGTTGTTTAGTTGTACTCCTGCTGGCGACCACGGCGGCGCAGCGGCGGCTCTACCGCTGCTGCTGCTGCTGACGTGACTGTGATAACACCGGCATTTGCATATTAGTGACCTCCTCTCTGATTGGAGCACTCACAATTCACCACACATTCACGTTTCTATGTATAAATAAAAGCCGGTTCTGTCAGTGTGAGTGCTTTTGGTACTGTGGCGCCTCCAGCAAGCTCCAGAAAGCTGCTGATTAAATCCTGGTTTCATGCGTAAAAGTGCCTCTGTTGACAGAGTGCATAAGATGGCCGCGTACAAGCCAGAGCCAATCAGGAGAGGTTTTACTATCGCACATGCAACTGGAGTCTGTACTCAATGCAAACATGACATGGGGTGGATGAGCTGCTCTCTGTGGGTGCATGGCGACCTCTGGTGGCTGACTGGGTTAACATACTGCCACTAAATTAAATCATTCCAATTTGGACTTGTACTCAATATGGAACACCAAAATACATGTTATCAAGAGCTCGTTATCCTTAGAACATTTTAAAAGGAAATTATCATCACATTTAATTCCTGATGTCTAATTATCTTTAGATATGTTTAGATACATTTTCTTTTTTTTCTGTACTGTTTTTGGTATGTATTTCATTGTTTTTATTGGATTGTTTTCCACTGTTTGGTTAGGTTTTTCTGCACATTTTGTGTATTTCTTGTTGTTTTTTAACTTTTGTTTTATTTTTAAAATTATGTTAGTTTATATCTTTCTTTCTTTTTAGTTATTGTTTTTTTTTCTCCAGAGGTTGGGGGGCACGGGGTCCTTTGTGTTTAAGCCTGTGGCTTCTTGAGCTCTCCTGACACATTTATTGTTTTTTTTCATTGACTGGATTTTGTGCAGTTTTATATATGTGCAAATAAATAAATACAAAATAAATAAATACATAAATAAATAGTGTGTTCATATTGACTTTATATAATTCGTCTTTAATCTCAAAGGACACACAAGTACGCTATATAATGGGGCAGTTAAGATGAAATATTCATAATAATTGTGCATTTTGTGATAAAAGCAACATACAGATGTGGCACAGATGTAGGTTTATATGTTATGAAAATATATAGATATCAGGGCACTGCAAATTTGGCCCCTGGTTGCCATGGCGGCCACAACAAATTGATGATCTAGTTCATAAATATGCTCCATGTTTTGATAAACAACTTGCTAGAATTAGTTAAATGTTGAACATTTGAAACAATACTTTCTTGTGCCATAGAGCTATATAGTCAGAACTTGATTGCATACAATTCTGCTTTATACGTTACATCAGTGGCTAAAGAACCAATATATTGAGTCATTTAAATTCTATTCAGCCAAAATAATGCAAATATTGTATTGAAACTACAGAACTATACAAATATTTGAAAAATGTAGTAAAAATTGTAGGGGCAATGGCAATATTTACAGTGAGTGGGGTCTATTTACAATATGGAATATAAATACAAGTGAGTAAATAGAATAGTAATGAGTGTGTGTGTGTGTGTGTGTATGCACTGTATGTAGCCCTATGTATGTGTGTGTGTGAACGTGTGTGGATAAGGGGGGCAGCATGTGGTGCATGGTGTGCGCCCTGGAGAGGTCAGAGTTCACAGTCCTGATGGCCTGGGGAAAGAAACTCCGCCTCATGTCTCTCTGTTTTTGCAGCATGGCTGCGGAGGCGCTTGCCTGACCGCAGCAGCTGGAACAGTCCAATGTTTTGGTGGTGAGGATCCTTCATAATCGTGTAGGCTCTGGTTCTCTCAAAGGCCTGCAGGGAGGGGAGTGTGGTTCCTGTAGTGCGTACACTCGGCCGAACGCACTACCCTCTGCAGAGCCCTCCTATGTTATGAGGTGTGGCACAGATGTAGGTTTATATGTTGTGAAAATATATAGATATCAGGGCACTGCAAATTTGGCCCCTGGTTGCCATGGCGGCCACAACAAATACACCTACAGAACGGCAGGATCTTCAGCTTTCTATCGGTGCGTTTATCTTTTAATTAGCAGTGAAATTGACAGAGATATTGTTGGATAAAATTCAGGATTGATGGTAACTTCTAGTCACAGGTTGTATATTGATTGTCATTCTATCATGAATGCAAGGGGGTGATGACCTTTGACCCATGAAGTGACCTTTTATTAGGTTTTTTCTCAGGTTAAAAGTTTTAAAAAACACCCTTTAAAAATAAAGAGGGAAATGAACATGTCTCTGACATCTGATGTAATCAGCTTAAACACACCTTGGAAATCATCAAGACTCATAAAATCAGTTATCTGCAACAATTAGGAATATTCAGCGCCTATTTGGCGGCGATTTTGAAAAATGGCAGCCACGGCCCTAAGGGGCCAAATTTGCAGCACCCCGATATCTATATCTATTCATAACATATAAACCTACATCTGTGCCAAATGTGTTGCTTTTATCGCAAAATGCACAGTTGTTATGCTTAACTGTCCCACTAATAGCCTCATAGAAAAGTATGCCCTGATTTTGACTCCAGGTATTCTGCTAGGACTCAACAGATCAATTCAATATTCCTATAATAAAAGAATCATTGTCTGTGTAGTAACCTTTGACAATTTATTACAGATTATGTATCTAGGTAATATGCCCTTTTCACAGCAGCTATTTGACATATCATTGCAGGTTAACACAGCTCTAATTGTTAAATTTAATTATAGTCCCGTTCTATTTAGTGTCACAGTCATTCCAGTGAGCCAGCATTCACAATACCAGGGCCCTAGCACACCTAAATGGAACAGGGCCATAATTAAAGGTATTATTGATGACATTTTTATGAATTAAAGTGTTGCTTTTCCTGAAAAAAATGATTGTGAATTCATTTAAAAAATGCTGGCAAAATGTTTTGTTTATCTCTGTGGAAGATATCTGACGTTTTGAGCCAATAGTAAAACAATGTTGGTATCACTTGGTATCTCTGGGTCAGCAGTTAGTGTGGAGAAAAGGGATAAATGGCTAAGATTGATTGTAAATGCAATGGAACGGGGGGAGGGAGAATGCAACATCTAGTGGCTGAATGTTATCAATAGCACCTTTATTTTTATTAATTACATCTGTTTACCCTGCAAAGGCATGTCAAGATGGCTGCTTTGAAAATGGCCTATTGTGGAATATTGATGAACATGATTGTATGTGAACACATCTATTACTATACAGACGTTTAAGAGTGAACCTTCTCTCCCATGTAGACCATATACTAAAGTACTTTGAAAATAATCCTTACTTTCTCCCCTGCAATGATCAGAGCAGGAGTCAACTGTAGATTAGCAGTATCTCATTTTGAAACACTTGGGGATAAAGAAATCATGGGAAAAATCTGTATTGTCTGTATATAATCTGTGCTCTGCATCAGGTATTTCAAATAGCCTACAGTAAGTAAAACTATTTAAGTCGATCCCTCCCAAGTGCGATAACAAAAATTCCAATTATGACTTTGTTTTTGATCAGTTTATTGATTTCAGAGAAAAGCATTTAAACCTCATGTCATCTATGCAGTAACGTCTCTCACAAACTGGAGCAGGAATGGGTCCATATGGAACACATTAGCACTCACACGTTTGAAGATGTCAACAGCCCAAATGTCAGTGTGTGAAGTACACCGAAATTTTCACAGCAGCTATAAATAGATCGAACAGGTTTCAGCACCATATCTGCTATTCTAAAATAACTCTTTTCCTTCTGGGCTTCCCACACATTTTAAAACTCCCATCCTTTTTCCCCCACACCCTTAAGTTTGACAATATTTGCATATAACTAACAATTAAGCCAGAGCCCTTACAGATGAAGACATTACATAAAACGCAACTGGCACAACAGAGAAGGTGTATTCTTGTAGCTGGACAAAACTCCTTTTTGTGTTGCTCAGAAACTAGTCAATAACTAAACCTTATCAAAATACATTTCCTCCAGATTTATGTGGGAATTCTGCAATAACTTCTTTGACTTGTAATGAAAAGATCTGTAAGGAAGCTTAAGTAACATTTGCAAAGAAAACCTCTCAAAAAATAACTTAGAAAATCCAAGCGTCAATGCAGACAGGTCTCTAAAAGTCAAAGCTTAGCACAGCATCCATTATTTACACATCAAAACTTTAATAACCAACAGCCAGAGGGTACATAAAACATTCAAAATTATTTAAAATCAGACAAAATACAATAATAGAGCTTACTTATTTCGCATCTCATTTAAAACCATACGGGCCTGCTCTGCTTTTTATATATATATATATATATATATATATATATATATATATATATATTAGGAACTATGTAAGACGATAGTTTACACAGTGGGATTAAGAAGAAATCATTGTCCAATTAGAAACAAATGTAAAACATATCATGTCAATCTAATTGGGTAATGAGGGTGGTTTCATTCACACAGCTGTGACTGACAACATTCCAAGTCTGACAAATAAAACAGTCCTGAGCCAATTTCAACAAGTGGTAGAGATCACGTAGTCCACTATACTTACCGTATGAATGCTTTACTCATACTTTTCAGCTCCTTTTGGGACAGTATGCTGTATCATCTAGCCCAACATGTGCATGGATCTGAAAAATCTAACTGAGAAAGCTCTTTGATTGCATCACAGCCGAAAAGATGTTTCTGGGACATCCATTTGTCATCGTCGATTTACATATAATACAAACTTTGTTTCCTTATTCTAAAGCTGTTTGAGGAGATGCCTACGAAGCTTTTAAAGCTGAGCAAAAGTTCTCCCAACTGTTTCAAGGATCCAGTTCGCTTAAACAGCTGAGGCAAGCCAGTGGTGTGGCGTCCGATGCATATGGGCCTCCCTCTAGTGGCTGCTGCATCGACAGTGCAGGTTCAGCTCTGGGGAGGACTGTCGTCTTTGCTGAAGGGCTGCGTCGATCCAGGCTTCACCCAAGACAGCCCCGACACCTGCGTTCCCTTGTGGTGATCCTCAGGCCGTCTCTAGAGCAACAAAAGACAAATTAGCAGTTACATAACAGGAATAGCTCGACCAATCAAAATGCTTGTAGCTCACACTCTATTTGGGTTGTTATTCTGGGAGGAGAAGTAGACTGAACTCTCCTGCTTGTATAAAATCAAAAAAAATCTTAGATGGTTAAGTTATGTAGTAAAAACTTACTTTGTATGTGAACATCCGCTCTTTTGCTTCCTCGTGAACAGCTGGGTTCCATGGAGAAAAACTATCAAATGGATAAGAATGGCGATGTGTGAGCGTGAGAGGGAACTTTTTTTCTCCTTCAGAGTTTCATCTCACACGCACACGCACACATACAGTACAAACATAGTATTACAGGGTGTGTTTTCTTGTAGTGGAATGTTAAAAATGTGAACAATTTACCAACCTTATTGCGTAGGGATCATCTATCTTGGGCTGGTCAAAAAGATGACTGTTGCATAGTTTCACACTATCCACCACTTTGCTTTTGAACAACTGCACGTCCTTTTCATATCTGAACATTTTAAAAAGAGGGTATGCTTTAGAATACGTGAGACACGAGTCACTAAAGAAAATCAAAGCTGCAACAGGCAGCTGGACAGAAAAATTAGTTGGAACACAAAGACTGGAGTTTTTTGTCCCTTTTTTTAGATTACAGATAATACATTTATTTTTTATAATTTCACATGCAAAGGCCTGTACACAATATGCATCATATTTCTGCGTTGTTTATAGCATGACAACACCAGCGCCTTTCTGAAAAGTTTGCACGGCTACACAAAAATACCCTTTCTCCTCATTTGGAACAATTGACAATTGGTGCAAAGAAAATGTGGACACTGACAGAGGTTTCTATCATTTAGTTCATTCCATTTACATCAATGAGTGTAGGCCAAATAACAGAAACACCTTTAAGCATAATGCAACACAATTCAACAGCACCACAAATGTCATTCTCCAAAATGACTACAGTTAAATCAACACCTCTCTGAAACAGTTTCAGCTTCAATAAGGTATGATTTATTGCAGGACTGTTGACTGAATTCATTTTAGCTAGGTGTACCTAATAACCTGGCAAGTGCTTTCTGAGCAGCAGACATTTTGGCATGTCAGCAGGGAAAGCACACGTGTAACTGAGAACATTAACAACTGCATTTCATTTAGGTGAGCTAGTCCGAGGGTCGTGGTATTGTGCATGCTAGCTCACTGGCATGGCTTACTGGGACACTTGATGGAACCGAGCAATCATTAGTGAAATTTGTTTCACCTGTGCTTTTCCCGCTTTGACAAGTCAAAATGTCATGCCATGACAAAGGTCGCGAGAAGAAGCAAGAAACCAAAACAAGTTCATAAATATACTCCATGTCCTGATTAACAACTTGCTAGAATTAGTTAGACGTTGAACATTTGAAACAATACTTTCTTGTGCCATAGCGCTATTTAGTCAGAACTTGATTGCATACCATTCTGCTTTATACTCCGTTACATCAGAAGCTAAAGAACCAATATATTGAGTCATTTAAATTCTATTCAGCCAAAATAATTCAAATATTGTATATTTTAAAACTTAAAATTTAAAGAATATTCTTATTCTTCAGCAGCATCACAGTAAGTGTTGCTTTTGTATGGTTCATCCCTTACTTTAGGATAAAAACAATTGGAAAGGAGGCTCAGATACTCACAGCACAGCAGCCTCTGGGTTGAGTGGTTCCGTGGTATTGATCTTGTAGAAAATTGTTCGTGCGTACATCAAGACTTGCCAGATGTGGTTGTGATTCCGTCTACAAGAACGCAACATAAGGAGTTGACAACATCATTAAACCTTTTTGCCAGGAACATGGGTGCATCACATCACTTGATGGTCCTCTTTTTGATGTGATAAAACTGAAGACATTTTCATGACCACCACCAACAATGAATACCCTACCATCATAGAAGTGTAGCTACATTCATAATCTTGTTCCGAGTGATAAAATGTTAGGATATGAAATTAGGTGAATATTCCAAGATATCCCTTCTCTCATTTGATCACCATACTGAATGTATTTTCACAATTTTGTTAAAAATTCTCTCGTTCTGTTTGGTCCAAAAGATGACTATGCAGACAATGTCCAGCCGTCCAAGAGAAGCACTGACCAAGCCGGACTGTCTCGGGGGGTGTGTGGTGGTGTGTGTGTGTGTGTGTGTGGGGGGGGGGGAAATGGAAGAGTAAATTGCAAAAGCATGAAAGCAGAGAGCATACCTCCATTTGGTGAAAGCTCTTCTGACATCAAGCTCTCCAGACACAGGGTCAACAAGAGGATGGAAGACTGGGATGTCAAATACTAATTTCTGAAACAAAGCACAAGGAAGAGATGTTTCAGGGTTTGCCTCAACTTTTTGCTCAACAAAATGTTTTGACTGTTCTGTAACACAAAGCGTCATTTCCAAGATTATTGGTCAATCATCACTTGTTGTCACTCTCAAGTCCTACATTGATTTTATCCATAAATAGTAAACGCATCAACTTAAGTTGAAAAAAATATGTAGTTTAACAATTTAAATACAACTGAACACATGATGACAGTTTGAGATGTTTCAAGATGTGAATATTATTTTCGAAACCTTTGCAGACCTGGAAAAATAGTCACCATAAGCATAAATACTATATGATTGGATGGATGCATAAAACACTGTCTTTG